>NC_034590.1:62876511-62935619 GCF_900095145.1 Mus pahari
GGGATGTGGTCTCCTGGTGGGGATACTGGAAAGGGGGACAACATGTGAAATATAAATAAATAAATAAATAAATAAAAAAAAAAAAAAAAAAAAAAAAAAAAAAAAAAAAAAAAAAAAAAAAAAAAAAAGCCCAAAAATCTATAGCTCTCCCCCGCCACACACACACCCAGGGGGTGCTTATTGAAAAATTGAGTCTTAAGGAGGTTAATTAACTCCTGACTGTGGCTTAAAGGCTTTTCAGCCACTTTCTTGATGCCCTTTGTGTTTCTCTGCTGACTCCCTGTACAGTCTGCCTCTCAACTTCAAAACAAAGCTTGCTTACAAATCCTATTGCTGTATGGAATTTTGCTAGAGAGAGCTCCTACTTTTCTCAGGATAGGAACCCATTTAGTAAGAAATTCAATGTTCTAAACAACTCTGTTTGGCAGAAGATAGTTGACAAAGCAGAAAAATAATATATTCTAGTTGACTTTCTGTTGCTGATAAGACACTTCCCCAAGGCAAGATGAGGAAGAGAGAGTTTATTTGTCTTATATTTTCAGGTTAGAATCTGTGTCCTTCCCCCAGCCTTCAGCAGGCTAAGTAGACCTTAAGTGCTTGCCACATTGGGCCTTCACCACCCAGGTGGAGTCAATTTCCTACAGGAGTAGACTGCCTGCTGAGCTTGCTTTGCAACTCAATCTCACCAAAACAAAGGATGGGTCTGTGGGCTTTCCCTATATAAACGCAGTGCTGACTATTAAACTTTGAGCTTTGATCAGAAACTTTTGTTTTAGCTTCACTCTTCCCTCATACCCTGTCCTTTTCATTGCCAGGCCCCCTTTCAGGTAACCCAGTTACTCCATGGCTGCTGGATAGCTAAAATAGTCCAATTGAAAGAATTCAGGGAAGGAATGAAGCTAAGTCAGGAACCTGAGTTAGAAACCATAGAGAACTGATTTGACTGGTTAACTATTTGATTGGCTCCCTGGTTAGCTTTCTTATATACCTCAGGTCTATCTGCCTAGGGATGTCACTGCCTACAGTGGGCTGAGCCCATGCACATCAGTCAATACAATCCCCTACACACCAGTCTGATCTGGGCATACCTTCAATTGAGATTCCCTCAGATGACTCTAATCTGTTTCCAGTTGACAGTTGACATTAACAAAGACACTGTGCTTTGTAGAGGTAGACATAGATCACAGGGGTTGGTTTGGCAAATAGAACTACTTCTTATAGTGAATCAATAGTGTTTCCAATATTTCTATTGGAATTCTCATGGTTTCACTGTGAGGTACTGACATGTGAAAAAGGTTATCAATAGGATCCAAATAAAGATCTTACACAGACCTGCTCTACTGATGTCCTAATTGATTAGCTAGTAAAAGCAACCACATATAAGCAATTAGTCAAGTTGCTCTTATTCTCTTAAATGTCAACTTGGTACCTTTCTTTAATTATACCCAAAGCTTTCTTTTTGTGATTAATCATACTTTTACACTAAGTTAAAACCTCCTTTTGAGTTTTTTCAAGTGTAAGGTCTATGGAGAGGGATGCTGAACAGCTCAGAATGATGAAATCATACCAATTTCCATGGTGGTGTGGTTCCTAAGCAACCCACTTAATCTTCCTGGAGTTATATGAATCCATAAGTCATAAATTCTAACACCAACCTCAGAGAATGTTAAGGAAATTAAATTAGGTTTTATATATGAAAATGAAATCATGGTTGTTTAACTTCTAATTAGTAAAAATGTGTGTGATTATTTTTTTTAATTCCGATTTATACAGCAACACTTAGCTAAACTCTGGAAGAATCTGATAAATATGGATATCTTCTTCCAGATAGAGTAACTATGAAGTGATGTTTATTGAAAATTGCAGGTTTAGTGTGCAGCCATTGCTGTGGATATCTTTGGCTCTTGATATAGGCTCAGTGCCCGCCTACCTTCCCTAATGTACTTGGTAGGTAACCTTGAAGAATGCACTGTTCCTTTCAGAGTCTATTTTCTATTTTCTCATTCCCCAGTGCTCGATACTTTGTTTGCTTCTTTCTTTCCCATGTTCTACTTGTTCACATAATTTCAGCTCTATTTAATGAAAAAATGACTTCAGAGTTCCCCGGGGTATTTTAGTCATGTTGCATAAGAACATTTCCTTCTTTAAAAATATTACCTGAATGACAGGTTTCGGCTTGTATTTTGGAGTGCTCCTCGAAAATAATTTCCTTATATATAAATGTACTAATTTTGCTGATGAGTAAATTAGATTTTGAGATATAAATGGTTCTGATGAAAATGATTTCTTGGCATATATGAAAAGGGCAGCCAGAATAAAGGAAGTGTCTGGAGTCAAAGGAAAATTTTATGTGTCTAGTGAAGGTACAAAAGATATTTAAAAACATTCTTATTTTTCAAGAAGGTATGGAACATTAGAGTCCTGCCATCAGTAAGGTTCTCATGTTTGCATTCCCTAAAAGCCTAGTTACACATATTGTTATACATTTCAAGGTCAGTTATGACTTTGTGTGCGCACAGCCCAGCCTTGTGAAATGTGTGAGTCTTTCTATAAACATTAACATCTCTCAAAGAGACTCAATGGGACAGAGGGACAGTCTTATGTCAAAACTCTATTTACTTCATTTTACTCAATTTTCTTATGCCTTTTTATGCCAAAACCCAGAAGTATTCTGTTCTTAGAAGTCCAGCATGTGTGGAAGTTCTCTGCGACCTTCATGCTGTACCCTTTCCTGCTTTATCCTTCCATCAGGCATGTCAGAGTTCAATGTTGAGCCCCCTTTGATTTCTAGAAATAAAACTAATTGAAGAAATTCTAGAATGTCTTCTGTTCCTCCAAACTTCTCTAGTGTCCAACTGATAGGGGTGGGGGCAGTTTTCTAGAAAATTTCCCTGGGAAGGAAAAGCCTTGAGCATCATGAGTTTTCAATATCAGCCAGTAACTTGGAGATCAATCACTGCAAATGTGCCTTATTTCTGGCAAATTTAGCATAGCCATTGAACACTGAAGCATCACTTACTACTTATTGTGATCCCATGTAACAACATGTTTTGGTGTGTAGCAGCCATAAGATCAGTGGCATACAACCGTGGGAATCTCTTTCTCCTGCACATAATCCCGTCCTCACTTCATCTGTGAAGCATGAGGTAGGCTGGAACAGGAGATGGAACTCTGACTTTCCTTGCTATGCCTCTCGTAAGTGCCGGTGAACACACCATAGTACAGGACCACAAGTTAAACCTATTAGGGTATCTCTGTTTGTGTTGAACCCACTTACAACCTATGGTCCAGAAAAAAAAATCATATCATTGCATTCATGGAAAAGATTGAGTAAAGATGTGATAAATCATAAACCATAACATAATGTATCATGGCCTTGAGGAAATATCACCTGATACAGAAGTAGAAACTTAGCTTGTATGAAATAGAAGTGGCGGTGGAAAGAAGGCCATCAAGGTTAAATTTGCTTTTGGGGAAAGCCTTCCAAGAATATAGAAGAGGGAGGAAGTAGAAGAGACCAGAAAAGATGTAAGAAGAATTAGATTACAAAGCATATGAGATGGTCCATAGAACTCATCAACTCCTGAACTAGGCTCAAGAAGATCACGTATATAAAAGTCATTGGGAAATAATCCTGGCAGTATAACCTGGCCAGATACATTATCGGATGCAAAAAGAGCCATTGTTCTGGGGCCAAGGCCAAGGTTGTGATGGGAAAAGTAAAATAAGGTAGACGATATGACTGAAGGAAGAGAAGTGGATGAAAGGAAAAATAAACATACCTTGGACTCTGGAGCAGATAAACATCTGGCAATAAGGTTCATTTGGGGAGCTAGGGAGTTTGAGGATGAAAGGTGTTTGTTAGTGAGGTATAAATGACACAAGTGCCTGGCACCAGGAGCAGGAAGTGATGGGAAAGCTCTCTTAGGAGCAGGTGGTATTGGTATTTTAGAAGTGAGGGATAACAATACCCTTAGTTATGAGGATGGACACTTACGCCATGATTTCTTTAGATCACTGTGTTCAATAGCAGAGCCTTGTGATTCAGACTTGTGTTCACATTGAAACAGACAGCTTTAGAGAAAACATTTATTTCTTTGAGCCATTTTAGGAATGATTACTAATGGTAAAACATTTTGGAAGGATTTTATGAGGTTGGTGCATTTATCCTTCAGCAAACAGGTTTTCTTACTTCTTGCCTCCGAATCAGCACTATTAAAACTTACATTGTTGATGGTTTTATCCAAAATATTGCTCAGAGATGAAAAATTCTTACCTGTCAGAAAGCAGTTTAATTTTGACTAAACTGTGCCCATGAGGCAAGAAAAATTCATCAGTAGAGGCAAGGCCATCAATACTTGTTCCACTATCAAACCTAGCAATTTAAGTGCATTTCTCAATTGTCAAAATCAGTAGATTCCCTTACTCTTTAACTTGTCATCATACTCTAGAAGGCAAGATGTGGGACAGACCTATAATGTTCAGCTGTTCCTATGCATATGACGTCTCTGTAGATTGGAAGATGCAGGCTATGTCCTGGAGTCTTAAGGCACAGCCTGGAAGTTTGCATTTCTGACAGACTCTCACATAGTGCTGAGGCAGTTCAACTTCCATGCTTTTAGCACTGACTATAGTGATACAGACTGGTTTTCTTTTCAGGCATACTGGTTCGGAGACACCAGTGTGTTTGGCTTAAGTCATATTGTATGTCTAAGCCTCGGTGTCAGTTTGTATAAAGTTAGTTTAACATTGACCTTGTAGAGGGTTTCATGAGTAGTCTGCTAACATGTAGGTGTTTAATTAACATTGATCACAACCAGAGAGTAGGGTGAGGCTATGCCTTTGATTAAATAAAATGTTCCTATGACTTAACCTTGAGTTGTTGTGACAAGAATACAGTACAGAAAGCATAGCTACTTCACAGAAGATGAATAGTTATGCTGGCCAGCTGCACACCCACATCTCAAGTTGTGCACACAGGGTATGTGTGGCCTATGAACTAGCAACAGCAGCAACATTGCCTGGAGCTTATAATGAAAGGACTCTAAGGTCTCAGACAAGGCTACCTAAATTGAAAACTATTTAACAAACTCATAGAACGTTTGCCTAGTAAACCTTAATAAGCTCTGTTAGGAAGACTTTTGATTAACATGGCTGGGCCCAGCTCACTGTGGGCAGAGCTACCCCTGGGCTGGTCATCCTGGGTGCTATAAAAGAGCTGACTGAGCAAAGTCACTAATAGCAAGCAAACATGCATCACTTCTCCTTGGTCTCTGCATCAGAATCTGCCTCTGGGTTTTGGCCCTCTTTGAGACCCTGCCTTGACTTCCCCCAATGGTAGACTTTCATAGGGAACTGAAATAAATGTAAGCTAAAATCAACCCTTTCCTCCCCAGGTTACTTTTGGACATGGTGTTTACTCACAGTAATTGAAACCTTACCTAAGCCTTAAGTGAGGTAGAAGGGGGAAAGAAAGGTGAACATAATCATATTTTGATATATGTATGTATGACATTCTCAAGAATAAAGAAACATAAAAATAAAGAAAAACAAATGATAAAAATAATGCAACTATTACACGTCTATTATTCCAGAAATTTCTACAGACAGAACGGCTTAGATAATAAATAACTAATAAGTATGTTAGAAATAGTAGAGTTACTTTTAAAAGCCAAGAGACAGGGCTAGAAAGATGGCTCAGTGTACAAGAACATTTACTGCTTTTCCAAAGGTTGAATTTTAACTCACAGATTCTATATTTTTCAAACTACTTACAATCTCATATAAGTCCAGGTTCTTGTCCTCATACACACACACACACACACACACACACACACACATACACACACACACACACAAATACACACACACATACACTTACATAGAGCAGACACACATGAATACACCACACATAAATAATAATACAGTCTTATGAAATAGCTATCTATAATTATATTACCTAATTCATTATCAATTTATCCTTCCAACTTTTGTGAGTTGTTTTATTTCTTTTACTTTGGGGTTATTTCCAAATCTATAAAGAGTCAGTACTCTTTCAAACTCGCAGAGTATCCTCATGTTCACAAAGAACATGGTCTCTGCTCTTATGACCTTGATCTCCAAAGCTCTCATATGTGACAATAGAAGTCAATGTAAATAATTACAAGACATTTTGATGAAATTTCAGTTATTCTTTCATTATTTCCTTAACATGAAATCAAAATAAAGCTGAAAACTGGGTGAACATTTAAATAAAATTAATTTGACCTACTGAACCACTCACCAGGCTGGCTTCTCTATATAAAAATTACATACTCTAATGAAGCCTTTTTAATAATATTTATTTATTTATTTATTTGTGTGTGTGTGTGTGTGCACGCGTGCGTGTGTGTGTGTGTGTGCGTGTATGCTCTGTGTTCATGCACACCAGAAGAGGACATCAGATCCCATTATAGATGGTTGTGATCTACCATGTGGTTGGGAATTGAACTCAGGGCCTCTGGATGAGCAGCCAGTGCTTTTAACCGCTGAGTTAAAAGCAGGACAAAGCCTTTATTTTAATCTGCTACATTGGACTTAAAGGGGAAGACAATAGGAAAATTAAAATTTGTACACATAGAGATTATTGTTGATGAGAAATTGCCACGTAGGCTCTTTTTCTAGGCATGGATGCTAAGAAGGCACACGATCCCTATACCTAGGCAAAGAAATGTTCCTGTTCAAAGATGTTTAGCCTGACATAGTAAGATCTGAAAAAGTCTGAAATAATCCAGAGGAATGTCTGCATAGCTGAGGCTCATTAGAAAATCCACAGCCCATCCCACCACTATAGAATCCTAACCTTAGAGGTTGGGACCCTTTTCTCTTACCCGTAAATAGAGATGACATTAACCATCTCACATGATGCATGAAGAAGCAACCCCAAGTCCGAGGAATGTTGCTCTACAATTTCCAATGTACTTTTCCTACTTACTTAAGACCCTATGGTGAAGTAAAGTGAAGCATATGTAGAAAATAGTGGATACAGAAGAGACAAATAAAATACTAACAGCACACACAGTATAAATATAAGACACTGTGCATTAATTTGAAACAGTCTTTAATCTTTTTGTAAATCATTTGGGCTCTTTCAAAAAATATTATTACAGTCTACTGAAGAAATAATAAGTAAGAAAACAGGATTGTGCATAGTATGGAAAATATGCTTTAAATCTGCCTGGCTCCTTCCTTCATATCCTACAGGTTTCATCTAAACTAATGCTGCTTCTGGGAAGAGGAGGTTAGAGGTTCAATTAGATTTTATAGCTCTTGGATGACTTGTGTGGGAAATAATAAGAAATGCTGAGAATCAGTCAGAATTGTCACTCTCCCAGTGCAGATGGTAGAGTTCTTCAACAATAGGGTCTTTTGCCCAGAGGATGCTGAAGATGAAACATAAAGAAACATGAGGACTTTTCCCGTTATGGTTTATATCATTTCTGATTTATGCATTTTATGCATTATAATCAACAAAGTGGTATTATTGTAATTATGAGGGAAAAGGCCACCCTATAGGTTAGCCTTTGTGGGGGATGCAAATGCACTCACTGCTTGCCAATAGGAATATGAGGTGAGGAAATAAACATAAATGATCACTGTTCTTAGCTTCAATGATAACTGAAAGTTCTTTGCACATAAGAATTGTGCCAGTCAGCCAGGCAGTGGTGGCACATGCCTTTAATCCCAGCACTTGGGAGTCAGAGGCAGAGGCAGAGGCAGAGGCAGACAGATTTCTGAGTTCGAGGCCAGCCTGGTCTACAGAGTTCCAGGACAGCCAGGGCTACACAGAGAAACCCTGTCTCGAAAAACAAACAAAGAAACAAACAAAAAAGAATTGTGCCAGTCATTCATATGCTAAATTAGTTCTTGCCTTGTTTCTCACTGTATACCAGCAACTCCTAGCATACGATATTAGCTACATAGAATTGTGCTTTGCTTGGCTTTAAGTTTCAAATACTATCTAGTCAAGGTCTTTAAACATAGTAGGATATGAATGAGAACAAAATACACCACTGTTACACCCAACTGTGTTCAAATAGAGCCATTTTAACAGAATGACTATTGTGTGAAAATATTGTATTATTCTGGTAATATATGTGTATTTGCTTTTATCACATGACTCAAGGGGCATATGACCACCTGAAAGTGATGTCCTCAATTTATTGGCTTAACTTGAAAACTGACATGTTCATTCACAACCTCTTCGATCACACTGTGACCCTGTAGACTAATTTCCTTTCTTTGTCAAGTGCACTTTTGAAGAAAATGAAGAGAGCCATACATGAAGCAAAGAGGATGTTGGTCAATGGGATAAGAATACGCAGTAGTGCAAGGAAAAGAATAAAAAGAACAGGAGAAAAAACAATATCTGAATGAAGATATGAATGATTCAATAAGAAATGAGTCTTCTTTCATTTGTAAGAGTATTCCATTTGTATTAAATTAAAACACTACACTTCAAACAAATGGCAGAAATACTTAAAACATTTTCCATGACCTTGGGAATGGGATTTGAAGCTTCAAATATTTTGTCAAGTTTTGAGTTTGTTTGTTTTGTTTATTTTTATTTTGAGACAAGGTTTCTTTGTGTAGCTCTTGATGCCCTAAAATTAGACCAATCTGGCCTTGAGCTCAGAAATCTGTCTATCTCTGTCTTCTAAGAGCTGGTACCAAAAGTGTGTCATACCCCCACCAAGCAAGTTGTTGAGATCCTAAACTGACTGCTCTATACTGATATTTTTAAGGACCAACTCTTGGGAGAAGACTATAGCTACTTACCTTCTGAAAATGAGAGTGGTATCTTGCTTCAATGGAATACTTTCACACTGCATCTTCAGTTCTCAAAGTGTCTCGTACTTCAATCCTAAATTATTTCTCTTCTGTTATCGTTAAGGAATTCCAGGTTTTTCTGAACATCTGAAAATCAAGATAAGTTTCCATTTCATGAGATCAACTTTACTGATTTATAAGACATTTTAGTAGAAATGACTTTTAATAACCCCAGTTTCTGTGAACTGCCCTAAATGGTCTGTTGCCCCCCAAAATGTTTTATTTTAAATAGTCAATAACATGAACCAACGAAAAGCAATCTACTGAGATGCTATAGGGAGAAAGAGAGGTCTTGAAATATCATATCCTGATATCCAATGGGCTGCAATGGAAATCTTAGTTTCTTTTTTCTTTTCTTTCTTTTTCTTTCTTTTGTGGTTTGCTTGTCCCAGTGAAGATGTTATTCTCAAATCTAGTAAACACAGCATCTTAGAAATATTGACATGGTATTCTATGAATGCAGATTCCCTCTTAGTAAGTCTGGGTATAACATGGGCATAGACTTGAGGCGTTAGCCACCCCACAGCATGATTCTTTGGTGAGGCTAAGATTAAGAATCACTATCTTAGAGGTAGAAAGCAGGCTTTCCATTCTGACTCAGAATTTTAAAAATTATAGAAAGACTTTCATTGCTAATTATTTTTGGAATAATTCAATAATGACACTGTGGGATAGATCATAAATCCCTAAATGATGTTTAAATATGTAGTCTCTTTAGCCAGTGTGACTCTGGAAAGCTACTTGAAGGAGATTGCTTAATTCATTGAATACAATCCTTTTAGGCAATAGAGCAAGCTTTGTCCCTGTCTAACTTGGTAATGGCTTAGTCTTGCTAACACAGCCATCCATGCAAAGAACACACTCCAGGTTCAGACATGTTCAAGTTACTAAAATACCCTCCAAGGCCTGTTCTTCTGACATGTGTCACCATTTATGAGTTGTAATTGGCTTAATTAAAATGGGAAGCATAGATGGAGCTTGAGCAGCATAGCCTAAGGGTTCCTAATGTTGCAAACAGAAACTTACAAGTTAAGTCATGGCTGAAAGTGGGTCTAGCTTTGACCTTTAGGTCCTGATCATATCCTGAGGTCTAAATGTTATGAAGAACAGTAAAACATCAAGCTCCTCTCAGACCCAAGTCTTCAAGAAACTTTTCCCATGCCCAACCCTCTAAGCTGCCTGTATCTATAGACCCATTTCACCATCTTTATGTACTTCAAGTTTATTTGATAGCTTCGTTTAGCATATATCTTCTTTGATACAGAAATGAACTGACTCCATTAGATGAAATATCACATCACATCAGAGAGCACAGATTTGACATCCAGTAGAACTGGCTCTTGGATTGAGAAACAGCAGTGCTGCCTCATTACTAGATTGAATTTGAGAAGTTACTTAAACTTCCTGAGCCTTAGTTTCTTATTTGATAAAATATGGAAAAGTACAACTATCACATAATGCTGATAAGAGAATGACCCAACTTCATTCATGGTTTGACAGAAGGGTTTGAACAATAGATTATTTTTTTTATACTATTCAACATTTTGCATATGTCAATCTCTTAACTCCCAACAATAAGCCATAAGAAGTATGACTGTAGTCTCCACTTTTAAAGTGAAAAATCTCAAGCAAAGAAATTTCTAACCTGCCCACATCTGACACTGAGGGCATGCAGAAGGAATAGCATTATTCTCCTGATGCTATTTTCTGAGTTCCTTAGAGATGGGAAAAGGGATGACATTTGATAGCAGCTAAGGTTGTTATATACCTCACTAAGAAAAGATGGGAAAAACTACAAAGGTGTGTGTGTGGGGGGGGCTCTTCCTGATTGTAGTAAATGTAGGAAGTTATCAAGCATTAAAAAAGCATGTTGCTTGTGAAAGTTGAAATACAAGCTGGAATATGAAAAGAAAGAAGACAGCTGGTGATGATGGCACATGGAGAGAGTGAGAGTGATCCAAAAATAAATGAATGCAAACTCCTGAGTCAGCATACTTCCATGACTTCTATTTTATTTTATCCTGAAAATATCTTTAGAAGAAGCCATTGTTTGAGGGCAAAAGAAGCTAAACAATATTTTGAGATGATGAGATTCCAAAGTTTATGTCATTGGTTAATGGATTGTTAGGGTTGTCTCAGATCCTCGGATGCCTCCCCACAAATTGGCTGTCACATGAGGAAGTCTTTGTGGGCATTGCCAGGGCTCAGTCTCTCAGCCATGAAATGCCTGGGCTCCCCTGACCAAGCACTGGCACATTCATTATTTTGCTCCTTATAATCTGTTTCATATAGACTACTGAAATGAAACAGAGTAAGTTGTGGCTCACATAACCGAAATGTCTTTGCCACAATTCTGGCTTGGGAAGTTTGAGGTCAGGGTGCCAGTGGGTTGGAGTTCAGCTGAGGCCTCTTGGCTAGTTTGTAACTGACCATCTTCATACTCTATCCTAACATGACAAAAAGTAAAAAGTAGAAAAGGTCCTCTCCTGTAACTTTTGTAAAGACTCCAATCCCATCATGAAAGTCTTGCCCTTGGGATCTAATTACTTCCTGATGGCCCCATCTCTCAGTATAGTTTCAGAATTCCAGTTATTAATTCTGTAAATTGACAACCAATCCATGCCAGTGTTGGCTACATACCTCTCTGAAGTGCAGTGGTTGTTCATTTATATGATGAATGTGTCCTCTTTTGTTTATTCTTGAACAACTGCACCAAGTCCCCACCTTCAGCTTACATTCTATGCTGTACAGGCGACACACAACAGAAAAGCTATCACCGTGATCGCTCTGAAGACAATAAAACAAAACTATGTGGGCATTCCATTGGAAGTTGGAAGGTGTGGCTCCTTTGGAGTGTAAGATCACTGGAGTTTTCTGTGAGAAAATGATGTGTGAGATGTCACCAAAGTACAAGAAATGTCGTTAACCAAGAAAGTATCTTTTTGTTGCACATTTTCTTTTGCTCAGTATATTCCACAAATTATTTTTCATTTTGAGGTATTTTATTTGTTTGCTTATTTCTTCTTTTACTTTACTTTACCATTAACTCAACTTTGAAAAACACATTAGATCCCTAGGAGATATCCTGATTTCATTCTGCTTCAGTCATGTGGTCACTAATTCTTGTAACATTGGTTTCCTAAGTGTCGCTTATCTAGAGCCCATCATCTTTTTACTCAGGATTTTAGTCCACATCCCTTAATATCATAGATTATTGTACTTGCTTTTGAAATTATTTCTGGGGTTCATCCCTTATCACACCACACACACACACACACACACACACACACACACACATACACACACACACACACACATACACACACCACATACACACACCCTATACACACACACATACACACATACATACACAAACCCCCCCACACACCACATGCACACACACACACACCTCATACATACACACACATGCAATCACCCCACAAAGAAACACAGTTTCTTTCTTTTTTTCTTTCTTTCTTTCTTTCTTTCTTTCTTTCTTTCTTTCTTTCTTTCTTTCTTTCTTTCTTTCTTTCTTTCTTTCTTTCTTTCTTTCTTTCTTTCTTTCTTTCTTCATTTTTACCTCCTCCTCTTCCTCCTCCTCCTTCTTCTTCTTCTTCTCCTCCTCCTCTTCCCTCTCCTCCTCCTCCTCCTCCTCCTCCTCCTCCTCCTCTTGTTCCTAGTTCTGTGAAATTCCAAAAATGACTTATGATCCTGATATTCAATCACCTAAAGTCCTTTAATCCCCCACTTGAAATTAGAATAAATGTTATTTATGACTATTTGACCTTACCATCTCTACTGCCATCGCCACCCCTCATCTGAGCTCTTTCTCCTGCAATATTATAACCTGTACTCATACTACACAGTTGTTTCCTGAATTCACTATGTACTTGATTGCTCTGGATTTACTAGTTTTCTATGGTGCCTTATCATTTGATTTTTTTTAACTGATTATCTTCTGCATTTCTTCCAGAATCTGCTTCATGTGTTGCATTCTTCTTGAAATCACTCCATATACTTGTTATTGTATTACTAAGAATGGGTATCAGTAGAAACCCAAATAAAAGTGATAAAAATTATGGGGAAAATGGGTGTTAAAGTGTGGCACAGTTTATGGCATCTAGAGTAGTTCTGCTTTAACTCTTTTAAGTATGAGGCTACCCACTCTTTTACTCTGCCATGGTTCAAGTGACTGCCATAGTTCCAACCATTACATCATCACATTATAACATTACATTTTCAGCAAGAAGAGGCATTGCATTTGTCCCCTAGACCTTTAAGGATACTTTCAGAGTTTCCACACAATAAATTATTTACTTGCCATAGGTAGTAATGTTACCTTACCCAAGAAAAGGTAATATCATGTAATTTTTAATGAAGGAATAATTTTGGAGTAACAGAGGGAAGTGAATAATGAGAGGTAATTAACAATACTTGCTGTCATCACTCCCTGTTTGTAATATCAGTCTCTCTTATAAGGAGGGCAGTCTTTTTAATTATATCATTCCAGATGTTACCTTTTGTCTCTAACAAGCATGGCTGAGGGGAACATTTCTGTAATCTCTGCTGGTCTGCTCCTTGCCTTTGCCCAACCCTCAGTATGCATGTACAGTTTCTTACCTGTCTCATTGTCTCAGATTTGGAGAATAGCATCAGTTGTCCCCTTTACTGGAAAATTTTCCCAGTCTTTTCCCTTTGAACTCCTTGCTGGTTCTTCTGCCTGACTGGAGCTGATCTTGTATTCATTTCTGTGCTCTCATAGCTGTCCTTGGATTTGACCATGAACTTCTTAAACATAGACTATGTTTTATTCATTTTTAAATTCCAGTAACCCAGAACATGCCCAGAAAGAATGACATGGATTTAATCACAGGGATTCAATGCATATATATATATATATATATATATATATATATATATATATATCCATTTACTTAATGTATTTATAAACAATTAGTTATTACTGACATGCCACCTGTCAAGCATCAGGCCGGTGAACAGAAATGTTCACTGTCCTTCCTGTGGGAAATTTAAAGTCATGTTAAGGGAGAGAAATAATAAACAAATGATAATTATTCTTATAAAACAGAGTGATAAAAGACTGGAATTAAGCTAGACATAGTGGTGCACAACTTTAATCCCAGTACTTGGGAGTCAGAAACAGGCAGATTTCTGTAAGTTCCAGTCCAGCCTCATCGGAAAAGTGAGTTCCAGGACAGTCAAGACTACATAGAGAAATCCTTATTTCTAAAACCTAAAAGAGAGAGGGGAAAGGAGGAGCAGGAGGTGGAGGAGAATGAGGAAGGAAGGAAGGAAGGAAGGAAGGAAGGAAGGAAGGAAGGAAGAAAGGAAGAAAGAAAGAAAGAAAAAGAAATAAAGAGAAAGGAGAGAGAGAGAGAGAGAGAGAGAGAGAGAGAGAGAGAGAGAGAGAGAGAGAGAGAGAGAGAGAGAGAGAGAGAGAGAGAGAGAACAGTTTGGGTGTTACTTACTGGACATGTCTCTGTAAATTTGTTAGCATATGGTACTTCATTTTTACACATGAACATAAATATGTGGACATGTTTGTTCTCATGCCATGATAGGTTCATGCTAACAGAGTATGACCTGCAAGTTATAAGATGAAATAGATCCTTTCCTCCTCATGTTGTTTTTTTATCACAATAGAAACTCCACTAAGACATATATTGTGATATCTAGGTCCTTGTTTTATAGTGTAATACAAAACTCTAATATAGGGAAAAGCTAGCTTATATGGTTAAAATAAAACCACTAAGAAAAGCCATACATAAAACCCAGTAGGGACTGGGCCCCAATCTTCCATTGTGCAAACCAGCATGCTCAACGCAGAGGAACCAGCATTCCTGAGGAGGATGTGTAATGCAGTATGACAATTCCAGATACATGGAATCTAAATATGTCCTTATAACAAGTCTCTCCCGAGACTCAAATGCGCATCCCAATTGGTAAAACACTGCTTTATACCAGTATTTCTTGTTACATGAAAGCAGTTAAAATGATGGTTATGCTTGTTCTCATTCTGAACCAGCCAGGCACTGGCTATTCCCGTAGCTCTAGGAATATAACATGTGAGGTGTTTTAGCCCACACCAATGCTCCCATTCAGAGTACCATTTCTTATATCCAACATTACCATAGTCCTATATCTTATGAATCTGCCTGCTTGTAGACTTTCAATGAAGACCCATTAGTCAAACATATTAACATGATTGGATTGCATCCTTGTTAACTAACTGGGCCATAGGAGTGGAAAGAAGTGTGGGATTGCCTCCTCATTAAAGGTGCCTCTATTGTGACAGTGGCAAAAATTTGGAAGCTGGAGGGTAGATGTCAAACCAGAAAGAACATTTTAAATCCTCCATTGATTTTCTTTCTCTGTGTTTGTGCTTTATTATTGCAAGGATACCTGGGAGCATCCCTTTCTCCTTTCTCTGGTTTATAGCTTTTCCATTAAAAAGTCATTTGAAAGACAGTATGGCTAGAGAGCTTTATCTGAATCTTTCATCCTTTATTTGATCATTTTTTGTCTCATGGTTATTTGAGTGCTTACCAGACTATAATTGCTGTCCTTGGCTTCTGTAGAGAACGGAGAACACATGATATGGCAGGAATTGTGCCAACTGGGAACTTTCCCCCTTAGATAATCTCCCTGATCCTCACCAAACTCTGTACTTGGGTTGTAAGCATCTTTCTCAGTTAAGTTATGAATACTGAGTGCCCCAAAAGTTTAAAAATAAAATCAAGAAGCACTGATCATAAACAGTGATTTGTAGTAGAACTCGTGCATTCTGATGGGGAAGTGCAGGGACTTGCTATTGTCTCATCTTCCACTGGCCATTCATGACTTAACTACAGTAGAAGGAGAATACACATGGAAATAGTGGTAGGCTTTTACAAGAGGGTTTCTTTTTTTTTTTTTTTTTTTTTTTTTGCAATAATTTTATAGAGTTTTTAAACTTACTTGTATCACTATTTTTTTTTATTTTAATCTCACAACATTATGATTTGTTAAATGAGAAGTGTTTAAAATGTCCAATGTTTAAACGATTCCCCTTTCTTTCAAATATCTTACTGGATCAGAATGGGCAGCTCATTTGGAAACCCATGGTGTCCTTTATAAGTATCCTTTGGACTTAACTAAGAACCATTTAGAATTCATTTTTCCCTGAATTGGTTGGCATGAGACACACATAAACTGGCAGTGCAGAGTTAAGAATAAACCTGATTAAGGACTGGATGCCTATAGGTAATAAGTAACAATTAAGCAGTTGCCAAGCAGCACCAATTGAGCAAGAGCCAATGAGGTGCAAGATGAATGAGTCAAGGTTGATGTGCTAAAAACAATTAGTCCCTGAATCCCATTGAAACACAAGTCAATGAGCAATGTAATTAAAACAACCATAGTCGGCTCTGACTCAAAAAGTGAGGGTAGAATTATGGGAAATATTAACAAATAGGGTCAGTGGTGTTTGAAACAGGTGATCAGTTGATAGATTGTACATGCAAGGAGGAAATAAAACTCCACAGTTTCAGAGTCATCAGAAGATGTATCCAGGGTACCATGAAATGATTACCATTATGATTTAGATAAGTTCAAAGCATTATCTTGTAGTCTTCCCATCTTCCCATACAGCATGATGTGTGTAAGTCTTTGTCTTAGTCAGGGTTTCTATTCCTGCACAAACATCATGACCAAGAAGCAGTTGAGGAGGAAAGGGTTTATTGAGCTTACACTTCCATACTGCTGTTCATCACCAAGGAAGTCAGGGCTGGAACTCAAGCAGGTCAGGAAGCAGGAGCTGATGCAGAGCCATGGAGGGATGTTCCTTACTGGCTTGCTTCCCCTGGCTTGCTCAGCCTGCTCTCTTATAGAACCCAATATTACAAGCCCAGGGATGGTACCACCAAAAGGGGCCCTCCCCCTTGATCACTGATTGAAAAAATGCCCTACAACTGGATCTCATGGAGGCACTTCCCCAACTGAAGCTCCTTTCTCTGTGATAACTCCAGCCTGTGTCAAGTTGACAAACAAAACTAGCCAGTACAGTCTATGAGTCCAGATATTGTTGGATGAAAAACCAAAACTTTATTCATTTAGCATACACTTTTTAAAATATCAATGCTACTTGATATGAAACTGGCTATTGAGAAATGTGTGGGAAACATAGAGAATAGAGATGTGTGACCTCAAAGGTTTACTACTTAGGAGACTCCAAAGTAAGGGATAAATAGCTCTATTCTGTTAAGGACCATTGATAAAATGAGGCAAATTTCTTGGGAGCACAAACCCGGAAATGTTCAGTTTTCTATAATTTTCTGTGATGTATCTGTTGTGACTTTCTCCAAAACCGGGTTCTTGTGTTGTTTTATGCTTTGGGGAGTGAAAGTAATTGTATACTCCAGGATTGCTTTGGATTTATGTTGGTTTCAATGCCTTAGCCTCCTGAGTGCTAAGATTATAGGTGTGAGCTACCATGAATGCTGGTTCATTCTTATCTACATTGCTTCTCTCTCCCTAAGCCTCACATGTAGTCACAAAGAATGTGTTTTCTAACTCTTCCTGATTTTTTTCCCTGCCTGTCACTCTTCTTTATCACTGCATTCTTTAGTTTCAAACTGATAGAATATGGGTTATCTTCAGAACAAAACCTTCCGAAATAGCTTGCCCTCTTCCTATCAAACACACATCCTTTCATATAAAACAACTCTTTCATCTTGATTCAGTGTTAGCACATTGACATCATACTTTGTTATATATCTATAAACAACAGAATATTAAAGAACATACCAGAGGAAAGGGTATGTAACTTAACAGCAGAGTGGTCATGTAGTGTGGAAGGTCATGGATTCTTTGTTTAGCACCATGCCCTGAAGCACCTCAGAAATTTTTACTTCTAATTAAATATTATTAAACATAAATCAATTAATGCATTGAAGACATGTCACACTTTAAGTGATACAATGAGAGGAGTGAGGTATTATTGATATGCCTATGGAATTATTTCACTCACAAGTAATGAAGATTTCTACACAAATAAAATTCAATGTAAATGTGCAGAGGGAAGAATATATGTAGTGGATGAAAATCACAGAAGTACCTAACACTGTTTCCAAGTCCATGAATAGATAGTCATCGTTACACACAGAATCTTAAAGGGTAGGAAGTAGTCCCCAAGGGAGATGGAACTTGAAAGAATGACATCCTATAAGGACAGTTGCATGCAAATCAAGACTCGTGGAAATGGACTAACTTAGCAAATCTGGCAAACTGATTTCGTCTGGTGTCATGGGAATTAAAGTTCCAAATGGGCACAGTGAGCAAAGACGAAGAGTTAGCTCTCATCAGTAAGAGGTCACATGGTTCACAATTCTGGCTCATGCCAGAAACCTGGGCTTTGTATTCATCTGTCTAACTCATGCCAAACTTAGCCTTTGCTTCATCATACGTGGTTAGGTTAATAATTAACACTAACTGTGTTTATGACAGAGAGTTCTTCAAGCACATCATCAGTTAAAATTTAAAAATAATTGAGAAACTGGCTGTTATGTACAACTTTCCATAGCCTGTTCCTAAAAAGTAGCATACACAAGAGGATGACCTGTCATCATTTTTTGGTTAGGATTTTCCACGTTTCTATTGGATTCACAGAGTTCCTAGAAAAAAAAAAATGGAACAGATGCTGAAATGAGGAAAGAGTGTATTAAGAATTTAGTGAGAGTACGTGGGATTAAAATGACAACAGTAATGTTCTCATGTTTGAAACTATTTTTAAAAATGCAATGTACATAGGAACAAAATATTGAGGAGTTTTGCCATGACTGATCAAAAATGGCATCCTAGACTCTACTGTGTCCAACAACTTTGCCTCATGAGGCTGCCCGTATGTCTGCCTGATTCACTTGGCCTCCTTAACATGCAATTATTTCTTGTTAAACAGTGAGGTCTCTCAGGTACCTGGAAATGACCACTGTCCACCTCTCCTGGCCACAGCCAGAACTCAACGCTTAATCCTTGAAGTCTTGTTAATCTTTGTGGGGGTCTGGCATGTGGGCAATTGGGAAAGTTCTCTTTCTTGATGCTGTTCTTCTTGCCAAGACACTAGAAGTCTGTAAGCATGCTTCAATGAGCCCTTTCCTCATGTGGCCTTTAGCAGAGCTGCTTTGAGAGTTTTGCAGTGAATGGGGTGGAAGAATGGATGTGCCTTTTATATGTGTATAACAAATAGTGTAAATTTTTCCTAACTGGTACACTTTGAAGAAATGTCTACATGCCCCAAACCCAAGGAACAGGAGGCAATAATGAGCTGACTTTGCCCACTCAATAAGTAAGTGTGTATGTTGAACATAAGGTAATAAAAATGGAGTGTAGGAAATATAGGAAAATGATTTGATATCCATTTTTAATTTCCTGGGGAAAAAAGAACAATACAATTTTCTTTCTACCCAGAAAGTGACATTGTTTTAAGCTATTCTCAACCTCAGTAAAGTTTTATTATTTTTATTTTTATCTAGGGCAAAAGCATTTCTATCAATTCTATGGTGCTTCTTATTCTGAACAGTACTGAATCCTTCCTCACTGTTGGAGACTATGTCCTAGTTTTAGAGTACGATAAATTCTCTTATCATTCTTCTCAGTATTGAACTATTCCCTGCTTTTCTTAATATTATTTTGGAGATGCATAGCAATAGATCCTGCAGTATCATGACCTATTCAGCAGTGTGACCTGGTTGTACTCACACTAACTATGGAGAAGAATTTCCAAGGCAGAGGCATGCAGCAGATTCCCATCCCACAGACCTGATGAGTTCCACAAAGCAGGTCCAACTATTAAACACATTTGCATTCTAATTATGCCATGCATTAACGTAAGGTGTTATCACTTGCGTTCATTTGCAAGTTTACGAAATTGGTGATCTGTTCTTAGTAACTTCTCCATTAATCGGAATTAGTAAGAATTTTTAATAGTCGTTTAATTAGTTTTAACTTATGTCTCTGCATCCGTTATTAAGTTCTAGAGGGAACTTTTGCATGTTGATCAGAGGTGGGTAAGTGGAAGGCACAGTGCGTAGCAGTCTGTGTGTCTTCTGCATGCTCTTTGGCAGGGCTCTCAGCTATATGAGGAATCTACTGGTGTCCTCTCTCTATGAGATGGGCTTAGAGGTGTGGGGGAAGTACTGAGTGGAATTTTATGCTTTTACAAGAGTATGTATGTTACCCGATTATTCTTGTTGAGTTCACTAGAAAAAGAAGTCTGGTGCTTTCAAAACTCATCCTGTCCACATAGTTCTTTTGCCTTTTTAATTTCTTAAACTAGTACAACTCACATTATTTAATGCTTTGTTTGATATACATAAACAGAATAGAACTGTTATGATTCTTAAAGGAAACAATATACAATGCGTGTGTCTAATATATTTGATTCTTTTTGTGGATGTAATTGGATATTGGTATTGTTTCTCTTCCGTTTTAAAAATTGTTGGCAGTTTTGTAGATGCATATAATGATTTTTAACCCTTTCACCACCTGCCCTTGCCTCATTCCTGTTCCTCTCCAACTAAAATCCTTCTTTTTTTTTTTTAATCAACAAGATCCCTCTGAGCTCCCTGTCTTCTTATATGTGAGCCACTGGCTTTTGTCAGAGTTGCTTGTTCCAGCATGGGTGGGAGATTATTTCCTAGGGTACTAGAAACTTTGTATCTATATCACTGAAAAAACAATGACTGTCCTGTTCCCCTGCAACCATTAAACTACTATGTGAGAGTGGGGCCTCCTGTGTCTCTCCTCCTCTTCATACTGTTGATGGGTAAAATCTTGTATAAGTCCTGCGTGGCTTCATATGAACTTCACAGATTCAGTGAGCTCATGAGCTAAATATCCATGCTATTTCCCAGAAAACAATTTCTTCGTACATTTCTTCTGGTTCTATGGCTCTTATATTCTTGGCTAATCCCTCTTCTGAAATGTTCTTGAAATTTGGAGAGGGAATATCGATGTCTATTTTAGGATGAATCATCCACGATTACTTATTTTCAGTACGTTGTCCAGTTTTGAGTTTCTGCTCTAACCACCATGTTCTGCAACAAGACACTGCTCAGATACATGTTGACAGCAGCTCTCATTCTATGTATATAAACCTAAGTACTTAAAGGCAGGGTTTTTTTTTGTGGCTTCATTTAATAGGAATTATAATTAAACTATGACTTGAAGTTGTATGTCTGAAGAAACGGAAGAGATATTCTAGCAGAGTTTCACTTTGACATATACTCAGAAAGTACAAAGAAGCATTACCACATAATTCTTATGGCATGCTAATATGATAACATTAACATCAGGTAACGTTAATTGTAATGAACTCTAATATATTATTGTTGTTTATTTGCTTCCCTTATTTCCTATTAGAGATTTCTGTTAAATCTGTAAATAGTAACAAAGATATACAGCCAACAGAACATTAATGTTTAAAAGTATGTTGTAATTTTAATGTTCTTTGAAAGACCAATTTTTCTATCATTTGACTATGACTAGTTTTCAATCATTGACTCAATATCTAACCAAAAGTGAATGTTAAAATAGTCACTAGGATAGTGAGTAAATGGCTTTTTCTCAGGTACATAGAAAGGACCACTACTGACTTCTTCCAGCATCACCCAAGGCTCAATGCTTCATTCCCCCTACACAGAGTCTTATTATTTGCACAGAATTAAAGCCATTGGCTCCAAGTAGCAATGGGGATACGTGTGAGCAATTGGGGAAGGGAGGAATGGCTATCACACGAATGGACGCACTCTTTCTCCATGTTGTTCTTCCTGCCAAGACTCTAGAAGTCTGTAGGTATACTCTGGTAGGACAGCATATCTTCACTAGCCCTTTACTTACCTGAAGGACAGGAGTTTTAGACAAGAAAACCCAGTTCATTTTACCTTAAGAGAAAATATTTTCTGACATTTTTGTTTTTGTTTTCGATTTTTTTTTTTCTGGTTTTTCAAGACAGGGTTTCTCTGTATAGCCCTGGCTGTCCTGGAACTCACTTTGTACACCAGGCTGGCCTCAAACTCAGAAATACACCTGACTCTGCCTCCTGAGTGCTGGGATTAAAGTCGTGTGCCACCATGCTGGGCTCTGACACTTATTAAAAAGGATGAAAAGAATTTTGTTGGCAATAAGAGGGTTTGTTTGATGTTAAGAGATATTAAGGAAATAAGATTGTTGCTTCCTGTTATTTTTATTGTTAGAGATAGAATTATGCTCGTGTGGCTTGTGTATCTTCTTTTAGGTTTGTTGAAAGGAGATTACTTTCTTGCTTTTTCTAGGGTATAGTTTGACCTGAAAAAGAAGCTTTCTTAAGATGCACAGTAGGACATCAAACTGAATAGTGACACAGAGGGTACTTTTGATAGCAAATGGCTCAATGAAACAAAGAAAATTTGCTACTCAGCACTTTGCATAAATAGCATGCATTTGGGAATATTCACTTCCCACTATGAAATTTTAATGGTTCTACTGATGTAAATTTTTTTATTTGTTTGTTTGTTTGTTTCACATAATCAAGATGCATAAAAAACTGCATGAGATACTGTGTTAGCTAATACCCATTCTTTATAGTACAAACAGTTCGCATCCTTAATCCCCTAAACTCATTTGGTAGATGTAGTTTTTATCCGTTATTGGCTTTTTATTCCTCTTCATTAGCAAACATTCATACAGTGTAATTATTATACGTGTGTTAGAAGATTGGAGTTATTCCCTGAGTATACAAAATTATATATTAGCTTTGCCCATATTTTGTGTTTTCCCTCTTTCTGCATTTAGTGGGAATTTCCAGTACTATAAGTGAAATACAGAAGCCAACATAATTAAGTTTTGAACATGTGTATGAATTGCAAATCATGTCCCTGAGTCATTGTGTGTTTTTAAAAAAAAAATTTGTGGAAAATAAGTGATAGCTTCAGCTTTATTGTGCCACACTGAATATGGCCATCTCTCCTAAGTGCCTTCTACACGCAGGTCTGGGGACTTGGAGGAGAAACTATACATGAGTAATTCGTACTCTAGTCTCTTAGGAAATTCAGTCTATTTGAAGATACAAGAGAAATAAAAAAGCAGAGTGAAAGGTATAACGTAATGGCTCCCAACACAGAGCTGGATGCTTAATGAGTATTTGTTGGAATGAATAAAAACTACATCTACCAAATGAGTTTCAGGGATTAAGAATGCCAACTGTTTACATTATGAAGAATGGGTATTAGCTAACATACTATCTCATGCAGTCTCTTAAACATATTGATTATGTGAAACAAACAAATCAAACAAATAAATTAAACACCTGAATGAATCAGTGAGTACTGTTACTATTGCGTGTCAGCTGTTTCAAGTTGTTTCTTTACAGCAAAGCTGGGACATTGGACAGAGAGGTAGAATTTGAATATTTGGGCTCCGTAAGAAGATCATAGCAAGGCTTTGCCTATGCTTTCTGTTGCTTGTGCCCTCCCACTTTTTAATCTAAACTCCTTTTAGCAACCAGCTCAAAATAGGAACCAAGTTGTAGGAAGTGGAACAGAATTAGTAGGACCATCTTTAAACAAATAATGTAAAAAGACTAATAACTAACATATAAATCCAACTGTATTATGACTCTAGGAGATGAACACAGAAAAGCCCGGGTGTATTCTGTGTAGATTTGGATATTCAAGTTTGAAGTAGAAAGACAGTATGCTGGAGTTAATCTTGTCTGTTGTGTAACCAATGTGTTCTAAAGAATGCTCTCTGTTAATTCCTGATTGTTCAGTAAAAGTCTGGGGCTTATGACTGAGGAGAAAGGATGGGAAGGCAGGATTTAAATTTGAGTTGGGTGAGGCATCTTGAAAGAGATCATAAGGAGAAGGAGAAAGAGAGGAGAGAAAGGAAGAGTCTAGTCTCAGATAGGATGGACAAGAAGCACATGGCCAAGAGATGTGCAACCTGAGGACAAACTGATGGAGCAGAAGCAGGCTGGGAAATACCAGATTGGCAAATGACTGACATTTATGGGTATTTTGACAGGTAGATGTATTAAAACAGCTCAACACCTGCTTAGCATAGTGCCTAGAGCTTATTAATAAATGACAGTGTTTCTGTGTCATTTACATCCAATAGTGGAGTAGAAATGTCTAAGAGTTATTCAAGAGTAAAAAGGGTATAGAAAAACCCCAAGAAGAATAATTCTTGCTTTTATTGGTGCCTAATATGGGGCACAGACTCCAACCTAACTTGAGAAACGTTTCCAGTATTCTCGAGTGGTCTCCTGGGTTCCCTAAAGGACTACATAGATGTCACTGCAAGTTCTGTGAAAACAAACATTACCCTTGAAACAATAAATGTTTTTACTGAGAAGATATTTCTGTGAGTTTAGAAAAAGACATATTTCTTTGTTCCAAATAGTTTACCACAAATCAATTTATTTTTGTCAAATTCTACCTACTATAGTAATTGAAAAAAACCTCAAATCTTATATTGTGCTTTAAAGATGACATAAAACTCCAAGACATTTGTTTTATAATTTTTCTACAATTATAATTTGAAAAACTATCTTATTTATTCTTCTAGTATAAGGTTCTTCAGGGAACTTGGGTGCCTTTCATTCTTTCTAGAATAAATAAAAGTAGTTTAGAAAGAGAACCTTGAGTTTAAATTTTTGTTTTGTTGCTACATAATTTCTCAACTATAACCACATCTACAAAAGTTTGAGTCTTTTCAGGAAATTATTTCAATAGTTCATAAAAATGTATACCTGAGTAGAATAGTGACATGAAAATGTCAATGGGAATTAAATCAGAAATTCCACCAAATAGAATCAGTACATTTTGTCAGCTGATGCATTTATTATCATATTATGTACAGTATCAATTATAGAGTTTAGTTTTCCTGAAGAATGGTCCATGGAGGAAATATGCAAGCAAAACTTGTCAAAGATGTTAAATAGCATTACTATCTTTGTCAAAATCTACAATTTCAGGGCATCGGGAAAACATAAATATTTTTTAATGTTCATTTAACATTCTAAAGGAGTTTCTTAACTGTAGCTCTGTTTGTTGACCCTTTGATGTGCATTTCTGGCTCCTACCCACAAAATGCCAGCATTATCTCCTTTCAGTTCTAAAACATTTCCAGACATTGCTACATGTAGCCTGAAGAAAATACATACCCAGATTGACAGGTGATGGTCTATGACATGTATTCTTATTCCTTGCCAACTTTCTCCCTTACTGTAACACAAAAATACAGGCTCCTTTCATCATAAGAATGTTCATTGCTCCTTCTACCCTAAAAGAGTAGGTAATCATGGAGAAAGGACACGCATTTAGCCTTGACTTATGAAAAATATAGTTTCCTTCAAATTATACTATTATAAATGCATCTCATGGCCCTACTTGGATGTGAGGGGATGAAGGAAAGTCTCCTACCTGGTTCTACGTCTATGGAAAAGAAACACACTAAGTTTGAAAAGCTATCCATCTCTGCCTAAAAGGAAGAGCTTTACCTAGCCAAAGATGTTTTAAAACTCTCCAGATTTTATGC
The DNA here is from genome assembly GCF_900095145.1 of Mus pahari. NCBI lineage: Eukaryota > Metazoa > Chordata > Mammalia > Rodentia > Muridae > Mus > Mus pahari. The sequence continues at coordinate 62,901,952 of NC_034590.1, forward strand.
ACAGCTGCATGACCGCAGTGCACATAGCAACTTTACATTTATAACCATGTCTGTTCCCCTTCCTTGTTCTTTTTCAAGCATTTTGCTTCTCTACTTTGTTTTTGTTTTTTTTAAATTATTCTGGAGTAACATGTTTGCATGTGAAGTTTTTATATACACATATATATACATACACACATACATACATANATACACACACACATACATACATACATACATACATACATACATACATACATCTTGACTGATTCTCCCCACTCCCTGAATGTGGTTCATCTACCAAATCCCTTGCAATACCCTACTCCCAGCACACCCCCTCTCATTGAGTTCTATTATTTCCCCAACCCCTTCCATTAAAGTTCCTTATTTTCTTCAAGTTAAATGGGCCCTTTTCAAGGTTCCTGACCCTTTTCTTCTTTTACTTTACTTTTAATAATTTACAGTAATTTAAGAACCTCAACAAGATATGGCTAGGATAAAAACATCATACTGATGGGCTTTATTCCTTAGTAGATTATTCATTCTTAATACTATTTATTGATTTGTCATCAGATAATACCAATCAGTTCCTTTGTAGCTGTGTTTTTAATATGAGTGCTTGCCACTCAGATTCATTTACTTTACTTGCCAAGGTACTTTTATGATTGCATAGTATTAGACAAACTTAAGTACTTCATGGATGATAATTCCTTTATGTTGTAGAGGGATCATAAACTTATCCCATGTTTAAACTTCTTATTAATGGAATTGTTATGAGCAATGCTACTTTCTCTTTGTTGTTAGTAAATTATATTCTGACATACAATAAAATCTCTCCACCAAATGCCGACATTGACCTTATTGTTTCCTTCACGTGTTCAGCTGTACACCCCAAATTTGCTCACTCTCCTTATACCCGTCGCTATTACATACTCCCTTTAATTCTTACTCTAAATTAGATATGATTATATCTTTCTGTGTTTTATCATCACTCATCCAAGCCCAGGCCCACTGAAGATATGCCTAAAATATGATATTCGTTAGACAAACAAAATCCTTACATTTAAAACTAAAAATTAGGGATACAGGTTTTACAATAACTAGCAGGCAAAATTCAAGCCCCTAATCTCTTCTGCTTGTCATTATCTCTGTTTTATTTAATGACTAATGAAATTTGCAGAAGGAAGGATGACTGCAATTCAGCTATCTTTGAAGGAAGGAGTTAATGCTTCATTTTCTGTGAGCCTGTATATGATTCTTAAAGTAAGGAGAGAAAGGTGGTGGTAGCTGAAGCACAAAGTCAAATTTTGCTACTAGCTTGAACAGATGGAGAATTGCATAGAACTATAAAAAAAATAATAATCAAGTGGATGGAGAGATGGCTCAGTGGTTAAGAGCACTGGGTATTCTTCCGGGAGTCCTGAGTTCAATTCCCAACAACCACATGGTAGCTCACAATACAACAGGATCAAATGCCCTCTTCTTGTGTGCAGATGAGCATGCAGTCAAAACATTTATATGCATTAAATAAATAATGTGTTTTAAAAAATAAATTAATCAAACCAGTGAGCCTGGACCCAGAGGCTCAGAGAGAACCACAGTCCTGGGTAAAATACTGCTGTAATCCAGTGAGTCTGTAAGTGGTGGATCCAGTTACACCATGTGAGAAGTCCCTGACCTCCAGAAAGAAAAAAGTTAGTGACTGTTCTTGTAAGCCACCAAATTGTGGTAAATTGTATGACATAGTAGAAAGTGAAGACAGAAAACCAACCAGTTCTCTCCTTCCCAAAACCGCTACTCCTGGGATTATTTTAGGCCATGAAAAAAATCACCAAGCATTGTGGTCATGAGATGATTCAATACTTCACAGTTTGGACTTTTTCTCCTCTAAAAATAAGGCAACCCTATTCATGACCAATGATGGGCTTACTTTACTCAGAAATATTTCTTTCTACTGATATTGGGCCTTCTCTGACATCATCTAGGTTATGATCAGTAATAATCTTATACATGCATCCAGAATCTGGCTCTCCACTCCTCCACTAGCACAATGAATGCTACATTTCTGAACTACTTTGAAGTGACTCAAGTTCTCATGAATAGATGTAATAAATGGACCAGGGGTTGAGGTAGCTGTATGTTCTTTGCAGAAATCTACCTCTTGGTTGTTTTCTAGAGAATTGCTCAATTTGTAGAGCTAGGGTATACGAAAGTAAATACTGTCAGCGTGTAGACCTTGAAGTGTAGATGTTAATGTAGTTCAAAATGTAATGTCATTTATATTGAATGGTAAAGGTCTTAAAAAAGACAAAGTGTGCTCAGTGACACTATTTAAATAAGATTTCTGGATTATTCTTAATTATACAAAATCAAACAAGTCTCTATACCTATAGGATGTGGAAGTTGTCTCATTCTATTTATGTTGCACTGAAATTGAGAGCATAATCTTTGAAAAGCAAATCAAAAGCATTGACATGTTGGGGACACATATCTCTGCTGCAGAAGGCACTTGATTCTTTGCCCCTGTAACATCTCCATTGTGAGCCACACTCTTCCTTGTTATTTTCTTTGAAGTTACTTTATTCTTTTGAAGTTCACCTTGAAGAACTGAGCAACTGTAAGACAGTCATTATTTCTTCACCATGACATGACTAATAGCTTCTGCCATCGCTGACAGTTCTTTGCAATCTTTAATTTCTCTCTCTATTCTTCTTTAAGGCTTACATTGAAATGTATCTTCTTCAAATGGATATGTTTATACCTACCCAGAATTAATCACATCTACAATATATGATCACTCTTATAATAGATTACCTAAGTGCCTGAAGAGACAGTCACTCTTAAGATAAAACCAACTGATTTTCTCTCAGGAAGTTAGAAAATGTCCAATTTGGTAATCTGTTCAACCAAGGGGTAGGGACAGGTCAGTGAGGGCAGCGTTCTCACTATAGTTCTCTCAGAAAATTAAACCTTACTGAGTTTTCATTTATCATTCACATTTCATTGATGTATACTTATAAAGGGCTTCATTTGTAGACAAGCTGGCTAAACTTAACCTTATATAATTGCATAAAATTGTTTCTCCATTCCAAGCTCCTTGGGCATTGGAAGTATTGCTCTACATACTCTCTAGTGAGTTAGGTTAACACCTGACCTTAGCTTGGGGATCTGAATCAATCTGAATACACTTTCACTTCAGTGCTTGCTATAGTTCCTAATTGCTTTCTTACCACAAGTTCTTTTAAGTGGATGGGTTTTGAAGCTCTTATTTAACTAAGGATTCAAAACAGGCTAGTGTAGTGGTAATCTATTGCAATGGTCTTTTGACAAGCATTTTGGGAAGAAACTCCCCACTAAAGCAACCTTGGTGTCTCTCAAATTGGACTCAAACAGGACTTAGAGGCCCTGCATACTGATTTAGTGGATCTGGAGTAGGCCTAGAAAGGGTAAATTATTTAATTTGTTCTCAAGCATTGTCAATGTTCCTAGTCCAAGCTGTAGCTTGTAGCCTGCATTTCTACCCTCTAAAGCATGCCTTCATTTTCTTGTATTCAATAGGCATTGATTGAACCCCTGGTTTTTAATTTGAGGGATTAAACATTTCCTGTGCTTATCTATCTCATTCACAGATAACTAATAAAAGAAGAATGAGATTATAACATAACTACAAAGCCCATGGAAGTGAGGAGGCTGGAGATAAGCTCTGGTTTAACAAAGAGGTATAAGATAGAAATGGAAGACTTCGAAGACTGAGAATTCTGACTTTGGGGGCTTGTGTTGGCTGGAACAAAACCTGGGCTTAGTTTCTGTTTTTTTTTTGGAGGGGTTTTCTTTAGAGTTTTAACAGTGTTGAATTATGTATTTTTCCTCTCAATTTAATTATTTGTTCATTTTGCATCACAATCACAGTGTCCCTCATACACCCTGGCCCCCATCCCTCCCTCCCCTTCATCTCTGAGAAGAGTAAGGTTCCTCACTGGGTACCAATCCACTTTGACACCTCAAGTCACTGTAGGACTAGGTACATCCTCTCACCCTCAGTTCAACCAAGAGAGCTCCATTGCAGGAACAGGATCCACAGGCAAGCAACAGAGTCTCCACTCCAGTTTTTGGGAGACCCACATAAAGACCAAGCTTCATACCTGCTGCATATGTGGGGTGGGGCTAGGTCCAGCCCTTTTATACTTCTCAGTTGGTAGTTCGGTCTCTGGGACCCCCATTTAGTTGACTCTGGTGGTCTTCTTGTGGAGTCCCAATCCCCTTCAGGTTCCTCAATCCTTTCTCCAACTTCTGTTAATAAAGAACAAAATAGTGGGGTTCTAATGTGAAAAGCTCGGGCTATCAGAGAGGAATCACATATCTCCTACCTCTGAAAATAGTGACAGTAAGTACACTGTTTGAATTTTGTCAAATGGCAACTAAAAAAAAAAGGTAGGATTAATCACCAATTTTCAAGTCAGTTTAAGAAACATTAAATGTTTACTTGGTAACTCTTAAATGGGTTTAAATAAGCAAATCCTTTGACTTGTGTTACCTCTTTATAATAGAATGCTGGAACAGGCAGATTTCCATGTCAATGAATGTTTCCAGTTTACTCATTTGTCTGGTTCTTCCATGACACTGGAAAGGAACACAGTCATTCCAGTTCTGTAAATTTGTATTATTTTACGCAAAAGAGAGTTCCCCCAAATGATTTGATTTTCTGTCCTCCCACAATCCCTGGAACTACCAGTAAAAGGCATGATTTCTATTGCAAGAATTATTATGCTTTTTCTGTTTGCTTTGAAGAATATACTCTGCTATCACTGTAATTGGCAAATAATAGTTAATCAATTTTTATTCAGTGGAGCTCTGCAGGTAATAAACAATTTAAAGAAAAGGACTCTCTAGGGATGATAAAAATTATCTTTTAACTCATGAATATTCTAGTTTTTCATTTTCCACAGCTGGGTGATTTTATTTGAAAGTAATAAAAAACACTGAACAGCCTGTTTGCTCCAAGCAGTGCTCAGTGTGGAAGTTTGGTAATGAAGCCTGAATCTTGGGCTAACTGTTCAGGTACCAGGAACTGAGCCATTTGTGTTTATCCTGAGGTAGGATTTATGCACATCTCTTATCAGAATAGATATTATAGTTTATATTTAAGTTTGGAAATGCCAGACCCATCCACTCTAGTTAATTTTGGTAAATGTATCTATCTCCATGACAAAAAAAAATTGCATGAATGCATCCATTCATTTCTGGGCCCTCTAATAAAAGGATATTTTTGTGCAGGTAGATCTGACTCTTGAAGCCTGATTTGTTGGAAGTGGTAAAAGTGGATAAAAATGCCAGGCAGTGGTCATGCAGGCCTTTAATCCAAGCACTTGGGAGGCAGAGGCAGGCAGATTTCTGAGTTCAAGACCAGCCTGGTCTACAGAGTGAGTTCCAGAACAGCCAGGGCTATACAGAGAAACCCTGTCTCGAAAAAAAGAAAAAAAAAGATAAATACCTAAAAAAAATTTTAAGGAAAGTCTATATCATTGTAATTTAAAACCTGTCTATTCTGTCTATTTTTTCTTAGTGTGAGGGAAACTTAGGGGTTGGCTTGCTCTATTACATACTTGTAGTCTGTCCTCCTTTCCATATGTTAAAATGACATTAGTCAACAATTTCTGCAATCTCTTGTATTACATAGTACTTGTTTCCATAGGGTTGGGCAGGGTGAAAGTATGTTATTGCAAAGGGAGTCCTTAAGTAGAAGGCTTGTTTGCATCCTTCTCTTTGAGGTAGTGTCTATGCCACAGGGAAGGAACATAAACTGAGATTTTGTAGCACCATTAGAGCAAATAAAGGAAAGATGTCTAAGAAGATAATACTTACATTATTGTACTAAATAATTCTTTAAGAGCTAATAGATCAGTGTTCTTCTCTTTTAAAAACCAGTAGTTTTGGTTCCTTGGTTCATGGAATGACACACTTTAATATATTTGTTTAAGAACTGAGGCTGATTGCTTTCTCTTCCTTACATAAATGTTTTATTGAGGTCCAGTTAATGTAGAGCAAAATGTACAAGTCTTAAAGGGTACAGTATGTTAGATTTGTTAAATAAATGCCCCTGTGGAGCAAACATTCCCAATCAAGATACAGTGCACTGACAACACCAGGAAGTTTCCCCAGATTCTTGTCAATCTGTGACCTCCCACAAGTCACCAGTATCTGATTTTCTCCACTAATTAATTTTGCCTGTCCTTAAACATATATAAATCAAATCATAGAGTACTTAATTGTATCTGGTTTCTTCTACTAAACATAATGTTCTTAATCTTCACCCATTTTGTCTAGTAGATATTTTGTTTTTAATCTTTTATCTATTTGGAGTTATGCCTAATCAATTTTCTATATCTATCTCTTTATAGATATTTATTGTACCATGCTTGGGGGTAGATACATAGGAGTAGAATTTCTGGACAATTGTGGAAGGACATATTTAACTATTACAAGATAATGTCTGTTCTTAAACTTAACAATAAACTGCCAAGTCTGTGTCCTGGTGGTTGTCTCACTTCAAAGATGTCAGTATGGTATGTTCTCTTCTCTGCCTCCCCTCCTCTTCAGCATCATATATTGTCTGTCTTTTTACCTATTCAAAGTGGCATCCCTTCATAGTCTTCTATTACATTTTCAACAGCACTAGTGATTTCAGACAACTTTCCATATTTATTGCTCATTGATATGTCTCTTCTGGTGAGTATTGGTTCAAGAATTAACCCATGTTAACAAAAATTCTAAACTTTTTAGTTCTGAAACAATTTAGACCTACGTAAAAGTTAAAAAGTAGATCATTTCTATACGTCCTTTTGGCAATTGATCTCATCACTGCTGTTAGTTCATGTTTCTTTCAGTATTAAGACACTGGTATTAGTTTAGTTAAACTTCAGACTTGATTGGGGTCTCAACAGTGTATTCATAACTAAGTTTGCTTTCTGTCCAGAATTCAGTTCCAGGTTCTACACTGCATCCTTGTGGTGTGATCCTGGGTTTTCTAGGGTATGAGAATTTTTCAAACATCTCTATACTTTTTTATGATGCTGATAATATTGGGAATACAGGGGAAGTATTTGGTGTGAGCATACCCTGATACATAAGTAGAGTAATTCGAGGACTTTTAAAAGGAGTATCATGAAGATCTAGTGTCTCTCGTTACATTAAATGAGAAGTCCATGATGTCTGATAGCTATGTTCTCTTTGTTAATATAGCCTTATAGACTCTTAAAAGCAAGAAAGCAAGGTAATGCATTTATATAGAGATAATGTTGCATATATATATATATATATATATATATATATATATATATATATATATATGATTTAACACCATTGTTAATAATGCATATAGAATATTTTCAAATTTTAAGTTCGGTTCTTGTAAGAGAACATGAGAGAACAGCCTTTATGTACATTGTACAATTGTTTTTATTTCAAACCATAGGTTTTTTTTTAGACAAAACACAATTTTCTAAAATTAACTAGGTCAGTTTTTTACATTCCCATTTTATATACTTGAGTATTTGCTTTTAAATTTTTCTATGTGTTTTTGAACATATTTAAAATGTGTTTTTTCAGAAACATGCTTTATAATTCTTTCCGAAACTGTCATTTATGCTCTAGTTATTTTATTATTAGTGACTTTTGATGAGTAATTGAAATTCTGATGAAGTCTAGTCTGTCAGGTTCTCCTGTATAGTTGATGCATTTAATGTTTTATTTAAAATATTTTTACCTATCTCTATATCCCAGTGCTAAAGTGTTTCTTATAATTTTAAGTTTTGATAATTTTTCTCTAATTTTCTTATAGTCTAATACTTAGTTTTATATGTTGGTTTAAAATCCATCATAAATGAGGTTTTCTGGGTTATAAAATACAGACGTCAAGGTCTGATGTTGCCAGTACAAATAGCCCATAGATCTGATATTTCTTGTAAATGAAATAGCTTTACATATTTCATATTGCATATTAGCGGTACTACCACAAAAACATCATTTTCCTATTTACTTGTGTAATTTTATGTTGATTCACTGTTCTGCCACATTAGTCTCTATATGTAGTGTTATGCCAAAATCATTCATTATAGCTTAAAAAGAACTTTATAATAAATACTGAAGTTGAGTAGTGCTGATCCTGACTTTAGTTTTGTTTTCATTAGTTTTGTCTATCTAGGCTATTTGTATTTCTATATAGAGCTGAGGTTCAGCTTTGGATGTCATTGACTTCTCAAATCAGCTTAAAAGGAATTGCCATGTGTACAACACTAAATCTTCAAGAACTAGCTCCTTGGATTGTGGATTGCAGCCCTATATGAGGCTACATAGTTGCATGTGGTAATAGTAGCAGGTTTAGAAACACATAATGACAAAAATTTAATTCAAAAGGAAAACCACAGTGGACCTGAGTTGCGGCTAGCCATACATAGTCATTTTGTATCATGTGACTTCATTGTACCCTTTGTTGTGAACACAAGTTCAATTCCCAGCACCAGTATTAAGTGGCTAACAGCTAACTTCAACTCCATCTTTTGGCCAATCTGACTCTTCTGGCTTCTGTGAGTACATGAGCTAACATGCACATAACACTCAGAAACACATGAACAAACAGACACACAGGCACTGATAGATATGCTTTAAAATAACATCTATAGTTTTTAAATATTTATTTTATTACGTATGAATGTATTTACAAGTTGTACAAACAGACCAGCAAAGGGCCCTAGGTCCTTGGATCTTAAGGTACAGATTTTTATGTGATGTGCAGCTCATTACAGGGGTGCTGAAATCTGACCCCCAGTCATTATTGTACAGGAAGCACTCCTCACCACTTAGTTATTTTGCAGACCCTAAATTTCTTTATTGTTTATCATCAATAAATATTTTCAGAGTAACTGTTTTTATATACCTACACACTAAGAGTTTTAAAAATAATTTCCTGGACCAGAAAGGAGTTGTGAGTAGAAAAGGGAAAAGTTTAGGAGATGAAATTCTAAAAAATAAGAATGGTATATATTTTCATTCACTTGGTTCTTTCTTAATTTCTATGATGGTATTTTGTAATTTTCATTAAAATTAGATATATCTTCTATTAAATGTTTATTTTTTTCTATTGAACTCTCATTTTCTTATGCTTCGCTGATAAAATATATAACTGAAAAATCTTTTTTCTACATATAAAGTGGATCCTAAAGACTTCCTGGGCTCACAGAGAGGGCAGTTAGAAGAGAGAGGGGGAGAGATAGAGTGAGTGGGAAGGAGAAAAGTAGAGAGCGTTTTGGAGATATGTGTTTTCAGTTCCTTAGGACTCACTTCAGACACATTGTGTCATACAAATAAACATACTTATGGCTTCTGCTTCTTGTCTTTTAAATGATGTTGCTTCGAAATTATGGAACTATTTTAAATGATTATATAGACATTGTCAAATTGTATTTTCTTTGTGATAGGATTATATGAGTTTTTTTTTAAATCTGGTTAGTGTGTTAAAATATACTGGATGACTTATAGAATATTAAGTCAAACTCATATTCCTAGGACATTGTTTCCTTGCTCACAGTATATTAACAGTGTCACTAAGTTATATGTGCTAATACTTTAAGATTTTTGTGTTTGAAGGATTATCATTTTGTTTTTTGTTGTTGTTGTTATTGCTGCTGCTGCTGCTGCTGCTGTTGTTCCTGGGTTGCCTTCAAAGACTCATGTAGTCATGAGACAATGAGTTAAGATGCTTCTGTTTCTCAATAAAAGACTCTCTAGACTAGAATAGTTTGTGGGAATGTCCAGGAGGGATTACATTAATTCACGTGGAAAGAACTGACTGCTGTGGGTGGCATGCGATCCTGGACTGGATAGACCTGGAGAAATTGGGCTGAGCACTAGTACAGCTTCATTAATTGCTTCCTCTCTGCTCCTAACTGTGGATGCCATCTGACTAGCTGCAGCAAGCCCCTGCCTTGACTTGTCAGGAATGATGAGCTGAGCCTGAAGCTGTGAGTCTAATCAACCCTTCCTCCCTAAGGCTGCTTCTGTCCGGAATTTCATCACAGTGAGAGGAAATGAAACGGAGGAGCCCTGGAAACTGCACCACCCAACTGCTTACCTATGAAGAACTCCCATCTTTTTGAAAATAGGCTTCATAAGTCTTTCAGTCTCTTAAATGATCGAATAAAATATATCATCCAATACCACCCATACCCTTCTCAATCAAGTGCAGAATTTTCTAAAGTTTCTTGTAAGCTGTCTTTGTGTGGATTTCTACTTTTCCAGTTAGAACTTCATTTTAAAATTTTATACTCATTTTAGATATATTTTTATTTAAACATTTACAAATGATTGTCACAGTTTAATATCTTTTTTAAAGAATATGGACCATTTATTTAATATAGTTTCAGATTTTATTCTGATATCTTAAAATCACATTACCTATAAAATACAATACTATAACAATATTCATTTTCTTATACTTTAACCCAACGAAAGCCATAGGCCATCTATTATATTTTCGTTTCTTTAAGAGAAAAAATATTTTTTGTCTTTACTTAGTACAATTCCCTGAAGCTCTTATTGTTTCTGAGAATTTCTAGCAGGCCCGTCATTCCAGTAAGTGGGACCCTTACCCTGTTATTCTGTAAATTTGCAGTATCAGCACTAAGGCATTGTAAAAATGGCCATTAAAGGCTTTTGTCTGTGAAGAACAGGGATGCTTATACATGCTCTGTCTTTAAGACCAGTCATGTCTTCATCTATAAAAATGAATATAACACTATCTAGTGTTTATGTTCAGAGTGGGTTTCATAGCTTAACTATTTGATCACGGCAAGCTATTCTTACCTGTAGATACATAAAAATGGTCCAGGACTCTCCAAGTGAAGAAGAGCGAAGCCACCTTCCCTAAGTAGTAAGAGGAACTCTGAGAAATTCAAAGTGTATTTTCTGTTTAAATTCTTTCAAAAGTGAAGTACAATGATTACATTTCAGTAAAATGTGGACAGACAAAATGTAAATTGTATCTTCAGTTTTTCCATTCCTAAATTTGCTGATACTTGTAGTCATTAGAAAGTATTTTAAAGAGGATATTTTGAAATGTTTACATTGACATGACAACTTTCTAGAATCATTACATATAAGAAATACTAATTAAAAATGGCTGTTACTCCAGTTACTTAATTGAACAGATATGTAGGGCACAAATTTCCTTCAGAAAAACTGCTTAATCAACTATGGACCGCACTGATGGTTTTGACAACCAGGTTGTGTTCTCTGACATTTGAAATAAGACATTTTCAGGTATAAAATTTCTTTTCATAATCAACAATATTGAGACATCCCCTGATTAGTATAGATAGTTTCTTTAAAAACTATTCTTTCTTCACATTTTCAAGCTTTATAGTGATGTACTTTTGAAATTTTTGAAAATTCCTAGATCGAATGGGAATTATGAGTTGATTCTTTTCAATGCTCTGATCCTGGACTAAATAATAAATAATGACCTTAACTCTTGGAAGAATAAAATTTAAGTGGATATATATATATATATATATATATATATATATATATATATATATATTCAATGAATTTTAACTGTGTTATTATAATTTTATGCAGGGTAGATTTCTATCTTACTATATTTTTATTATACATGTAGATAGTTCATCTCAGTCATTTGGATCTTCCTTTTGAAGAATGACATAATATGCCATTAGGGACCAATTCAAAGGAGAGTAAATGTGATAGACATGTACTAGAGATAATTTAGAAATCAACCTTGAATTCTCCTATATATTTAATAGACTGTGGGTCATTGCTTATTATACCAATATATGCACCATTGTCCAAAACTATCTTAAAATATATTGAGTGAATTATCATCTTTATTTCTATCCTAGATTTTCGAAAGTACTCTGTATACCAAAATAATTTCAGGTGATAGAAATAACTAATTCTCTTTAATTTATCAGACACTATTAAGTATTTAAAAATCACTGTTCCTAAACCATTACTTAATTAAATTACTTAAAATTATCTGAAAGCAGAACATTTTGTCTCTTCTGACTGACATGACACTTTGCAGATTTTTTTCCCCTGTAATACATTGTATTGTACCCCAAGTGTCGCTCTTTTGGTAACACAAATTAGCTTTTGATGCATCATTCCACATCTCCAAAGCTTCTCACAGAATTCTTTGCTTAGGATGTCTCATTTTTCTTCCTCCCCTTACATGTCATCACCCCAAGAGTTCACCTGAACCGTATCTGCTGCTGACATGCAGCACTGTGACAGTAGATTGCTTCCTCTATTAAGTTGGGCAGTAAGGGAGATAATATCATATATGTCCTTCATATATTCTAGTTGTGATATAATCCAATATATAGTGAATTCAGATCCAATGAGTTCAAAAGGATTTAAAGGTGAGAGTTTTCTTTATTTTTCTCCATTAATTTATTTATGTATTCATTTTAACATCTCTATCATTGCTCCCTCCCGGCCCCCTTCACTCAGAGTCCCTCCCCCATCCCTCCTCTCAGTCTTCTTTGAGAGAGTGGAACCCCTCTGGTTAGCCAGAGGAGCACAAGATGATTAAGTGAAATAGTTCTAATGAAATGTCTCATTTTCTTCTGTATTTTGGTGAAATAGCTCAGTACAGTTTAATGTGACATGCGAATACCTAAATACACACAGTTTCTTGTAGAGTGTAATGCAGAATGAACTATGGTGTTTCCCTTACACCTGCCACAGGGAGAAAAACAAACAGATGGGCGTAATCCCAGATGGAAACAATGTTTAAAATAACTGTTTCGAAAGCCAGAAGAACCAGTTTATTTATGTGTTATTTATTTCTGTTGTTCAGCATTCTAAGCACCTCTCCTTCTCTTGTTGACTCATTTTACCTGCACTGGTTCCAGAATCCATGTTTTAATTGCTACCATTACTTCCTGCTGGAGGATCTTCTATATGCATCAATTACGGGCCAACTTAGCATCCTTGAATCTCAGTTTTAGTCTCATTCGAGCTTTGTTCCAGAGATTGATCCCCTGATTGACTGTGAAAATCCATGCCTCTAGAGAACATCACTTTCCTCCATCCCTCTGAGAGCTTGGGGTCAGTAGTGTTGTCCTAACTGGTCACCTTGCCATGACTGTTTGCCTAGGAGTCTGAATTGTTGTGGTGTCATATAAATACCTCATTCTCTACTACTCACACACTAAGAGTTTAAGAAACTTGTTAATTAAGCTGAAAACTCCATTCAGCCTTTTAAGCAGATTTCATATATATATATATATATATATATATATATATATATATATATATATATACACACACACATATATTTAAGAATTACACCTTGGTGAATTAAGAACTCACTGATTTCTTAAAATTTTAAAAATGAAATTTTCTAGCAAAGTGATATGGAGTGTGGGATTAATTCTGGTTTGGTGTGAAAGTATCTAGTATATTTCCTAAATATTTTCCAAATAGGAGACATGATTTAAATTGTGCATCACACACATAACATATACTTGTTAGATCTGTGGTTGTTTGCATCATGGTCATCTTAAATATCAACATGGTTTCAACCATAAAGCATATTTTGTTACAAATGCTGTCTTCTCTTAACTTATTACCAAAAGAAAATCTCTTTAGTAGGGTGGCCTGTGTCTTTTGTATATCTGTGTCCTTTGAAAAAGAGAGACATTAGATTTTACCTACTTCATTGAGAAAGCTGTGTTAATCTTGTGTGGCAAGACTCTAAATTATCCTGCTGTCATATAAAGGCCAAATTTCAAAAGTTATCAACAAGGACAGTGTCAGATTTACAGAAGGGATCCACTCTTCCTAACTTAGTATTTCTCCATAATATATCTCCTCTTCACCTGAGAGCTAAGGATATATGACACTATTTTCCTCCTTGTCCCTGTGTTCAAAAGTTACATCTCAATGTTATACGCTGTGCAAGCCTAATCCATATGTTTCCTTTGAAATATTTGACTATTCTCTAAAATGTTGTGTAGTATTATTGCATCAATTGATTCCAAAGCAGAAATTGAGCTACTCAATAATGATAGCTCAGGAAAATTCTAAAGACTATTACCATATTTGGTTAAATTTTTTCACTTTTAATGGTAATTTTGGAGTGCATGTGTGCATGTGTGTATGTGTGTGTGCACACGTGCATATATGCACATGCACTTGTGCATGCTTCTATATGCCTGTTTTTGGAATGTAAGTGTGATGCATGCATGTGTGTTTGATGAGTAGGTGCCACCTACATATATGCACTCAGTGACCAGAAGAGTGCATCAAGTGCCCTTCTTTCTCATTCTTCTTTGGAAAGCAGAGTGTCTTACTAAACTTGTAGATAGACTAATTACAAGACGGTTCTGTTTAGCTAGCTTCAATGGTTCCCCCGTCTCAGTACTGGGATTACAGATACTCAGGGCCACCCTCCCAGAGTTTTATATAAGTTCTGAAGGTTTGAACTTAGATCCTCAGAAATGAACAAAAAGGATTCTTACCCACTGTGTTATCTCCTGAGGCCTCAGCTTTATCTTTTCATATTTATTTATTTGTTTGTTTATTCACTTTACATCCTGATTGCAGCCCTCTTCCCTCCTCAACTCCTAGTCCCACCCTCCCACCACATTCCTCAGAGAAGGGAAACCTCACCTCGCCAACCCCTGGTACCAATTGGACCTAGCACATCAAGTCTCATCAGGACTAAGTGCATCCTCTCCCACTGAGTCCAGACAAGGCAGCTCAGCTAAGAGAAAGGGATTTGAAGGCAGGTGACAGATTCTGAGTAAGAGATATCCTCATTCCAAATGCTGAGGTATCCACATGAAGATCAAGTTGCATATCCACTACATATGTGAAGGAGGGCTAGGTTCAGTCCATGCATGCTCTTTGGTTGGTCGCTCAATCTCTGTGAGCCCCCACTGGCCTAGGTTAGTTGGCACTGTAGATCTTCTTGTGGTGCCCTTGATCCCTCTGATTCCTTTAATTCCTCCCCTAACTCTTTCCTAAAACTCCCTGAACTCTGCCTAATGATTGCTTACGGGTATCTGCATCTGTTTCCATCAGGTCTTGGATGAAGCCTCTCAGATGACAGTTATGCTAGGCTCTTGTCTACAAGCATAGAAGATTATCATTAATAGTGTCACTCTCCCCCATGGAGGAACAGTTGGGCTGTTCCCTCAATCTCTGCTCCCTCTTTATCCCTGTGCTTCTTTTAGGAAGGACTCATTCTAGGTTAAAGGTTGTGAGTGGTTTCATTCCCACTCCCTCCACTGGAAGTCCTGCCTGGCTACAGGAGGTCGCCACTTCAGGTTCCATAGTTTCAGCTAGGATCACCCCATATCCACCCAGCAGCCTCAGCTATATTATTTATGCTAGTAAACTCTCAGTGACCTTCGAGCTCAGCAATTCAGCTAATTAAGCTGGCTCTAGGGATCAACCTGTCTCTGCCTCCCCAGCACTTGTATCAATGACATCTAGAGCAATATCTACCATTTCTATATATGGTCTGAGTATCTGATCTTAGAAACTGATGCTTGCACAACAAGCCCTTTACGGACTGAGTCATCGTCCCAGTCCTCACTGGTAGATTTTGACAGAAGGTACTCTGTACAAATTACAGTTTGCTCATGCATCGGTGCCAGGAGGAGAGTTAAACTGAACTAACTGTCCACAGTTCCTTTCTCCACCACTGCATTCTCACCACCCACTCTGTGGACTCAGAGAACAGATGCATTCAATTGTCAATGAGTATTAAGTATTAAATATTTTTTAGATTAGCCTTTAACTCCTTATGTGGTGAATGATGATTATTGAAATCTTTATCCTCCTCCCTCTTCTTCTGAAGTCCTGGAACTGTAGAATAAGAGCCATCACACTTGGCATCAAAAATTATTTATTAATTGGTAATGGCCACATTTTATAAGGGCCCCAGGCCACTTAATGTAACATCTTTCTTTAATCCAATTAGTACTTTTCTTGAAGAAATGTTCATGCAGAAGGATCACTTAAGCATGGAGTCCGAGGCAACCTGAGCAATATGGAGATGCTTCATTCCACAAGAGGAGGGAGGAGAAACAATTTCCATATTAGCTGCATCTGTCACGTTTCGTGACAGCCTTTTGAAACTGTATTTTCTGTGTCTTTCGTTCTTTTCTTCTGTCCTAGGAAGACGATGCTTGTTGGAAATATCCTAGTTTCGATGTTTGAGACTTTTACATTCCAAATTTTAATTTAGCTTGATATCGATCAGCATATGCTATGATAATATACCTCAAAAGTTGTATTGTAGGATAATTGTAAATAATCTATTGACATATTGAACTTTTCTGACTCTCCTTTTACGTCAAGGAAGTTTAGAGGAAGTTTCCCTTAGGAAACCACACCTTCAGTTTCCATGGTAATCACTGAAAGAGTGGTAGTAATTTGTGTTGTACCAAGATCTGCTAGTATGTCCTTTTGTAAGTCAACTAGTTATAAATCTCCCCCAATGTGGTTTTCAGCTAACAGAAGATGAAGTGGGATCAGGAAGGAAGATGAATAAGATAGCCATCCTCTGTAGCATCCATCACAACCTTTGAAAACCAATCTGCAGTGATGTTACTTCCTGCTAAAATGATAATCACTTATATTAGTGAATATTTTGGCCAAAGGGGGGGAAAAACTAGGTTGAACATAACTCAACCTAGAATTTAGCTTCAGAAACTAAAGTCCATGTAGAAAATCTGACTATTCTAGATTGCATATTTAGTTGACAATAAAGACTAGGTATCCTGATCTTTAGAGAAAAACTTAACCAATTTAAATGGATGAGTTTTTCAATTTTATTTTTTATCTGACATTATCTGTTCTTCTCTTAATAGTATATCCAAGATTTCTGTGTAACTGTTTAATACATATGTAATTATGTTAACATAATACTAATTGGGTAGGATTTACCTTTTCTCTATCAATAAAACCAATATTCATAATACTTCTTGTAGAATTAGCTAGTTCAGATTTATCTAAAATCTTGTTAAAGAGTGAAAAAGAGGAAGAAAATAATCTTTAAATGAGGAAGTGATCTTCAAAGGCTACCTCAATACCCTTCCCTTTGTTCCAAAAGTGATGCAGATCATCATGAATCTCCCAACAGGATACTTAGTAAGCTCCAGGAAAAAAAAATGCCAGACCAGGGGATGTTTCTAGTGAATGAGTCTGGTGGTCTCCCCCCCCCCCCGAAAGATGAGTCTTCTTTCTCAAAAACAATGCTCACCAGTATAAAACTGAACAACACAGAACTATCGTAGGTCAACTTGTCTTCCTGAATGATTTAAACACTAAAGAAAACATGAAGAGGTTTCTTTGATGTTTTTGTTTTTGTTTTTCAATACATTGCTTAGTCATTAGCCGTCCTGAAAAAATGAAAGATTCAGTAGCATGGCCTGAATTAATTTCTTGTTCTGAATTCAACTCTGTAGACATAAGACACTCAATGGGATACTACTTAGAAACTACAGAATTAAACATCTGCCACTTGTCTAGTAGAGCACTGAATGCTTACTTGTACTCTGTTGCTTATGTGGTTTTGTATGTTGAATCATTTATCTAGACTGTTTGACTGTATTTCCTCTTCCTTTGGTTAACTGCTTCTTGCCCCTTATTTTTTTAGAGTAACACTGACTATGGAATCTCTCTCCCCTGACACTTCCTTCACTCATGCAGGAAGTACCCATCTTCCAAATGACTCTCAGACTGACATTCTTAGACCTTAATCCTGAGTCTCTCCTTACTATACTTTCTGGCTCTCCTGCGGGCTCCAAGTTTCTAAGAAGATGATTCATCAGTCTGACATTAGCATTGCTAGCCAATTATTCTCAGCATCACCAGTGACCACTTTTGACACTACTGGGTGCAATATCTCTAGAATATGGAAGTCAGTCAAGACTTATTGGAGTGGATAGATGAACGAAAAGCAAATGATGTCATGAATTAATTAGCTTTACTGCACAGTTAGCTGTTGCTTGGTATAACTTGGGAGGTAGTGAAAAGGAACTCTCAGACCTTCAGTGATTCTTTCAATAAAGGCACTTGGAGTGATTATGGCCAGCACACTCAAGTCGCCTCCTCCTGTGGACGTTGTACATCGTGGTGCGGAGCCTAGTGCGCACCACGATGTACAACGTCCACAAGCAGATTACCAGTTGGAACATCTTCTGGGTATATACCAAGAAGAGGTATTGCTGGATCTGCCGGTAGTACTATGTCCAGTTTTCTGAGGAACTGCCAGACTGATTTCCAGAGTGGTTGTACAAGCTTGAAATCCCACCAGCAATGGAGGAGTGTTCCTATTTCTCCACATCCTTGCCAGCATCTGCTGTCCCCTGAATTTTTATTTTAGCCATTCTGACTGGTGTGAGGTTGAATCTCAGGGTTGTTTTGATTTGTATTTCCTGATGATTAAGAATGTTGAACATTTTTTCAAGTGCATCTCAGCCCTTTGGTACTTCTCAGTTGAGAATTCTTTGTTTAGCTCTGTACTCCCAATTTTTAATGGGGTTATTTGAAGTTTTGGAGTTCAGCTTCTTAAGCTCTTTTTATATATTGGATATTATTCCCCTATCAGATTTAGGATTGGTAAAAATTCTTTCCCACTCTGTTGGTGGCCTCTTTTTCTTATTGACAGTGTCTTTTGCCTTACAGAATCTTGGCAATTTTATGAGGTCCCATTTGTTGATTCTTGATCTTACAGCACAGGCCATTGCTGTTCTGTTAAGGAATTTTTCCCCTGTGCCAATTTCTTCAAGGCTTTTCCCCACTTTCTCCTCTATGTATTTCAGTGTCTCTGGTTTTATATAGAGTTCTTTGATCCACTTAGACTTGAGCTTTGTACAACTCAAGCCTTCTTACATGCTGCTCTTTTTCTTAAATAATCACTTACTGGCCTTTGACTGAGCATGCTGCTCCTTCAAGGGCATTCTTTGGCAAGTGCAGAAACATGCTCTCACCAAAATGTTCCTGCTGGAGAAGAAGGCGGAGCAAAGGGGAAAGCTGTGGCTTTGGGGTTGCAATTTTAAAACCAGTTTGTTTCCGTAAAGAAAGATGCTTAAACCTTTATTTCAGCTCTATTTGCTTACTGGGAAAACACTTTCTTTTTCTTTGCAAAGTCTGTGAGAATTCACTCCAGTTCAACATGTTCAAGAAGTATATCCAAACAAAGATGAATCTATAACATTATACCACAGCTTGTTTTAAATGGTTTCAGTTTTGTTTTATTTAAAAACAGAGACAAAAGGAATTCCTACTTCATAGTATGATGATGCATATGAGATTACCCTGAGCTGAATTATGAAAATGTGATTTTTGTGACTTAAAATGAATCTGTAATTGATGAGTTGAAAATAAACCCTTAAGTGTTATTTTTCTGAAATTCAGATTCTAGATGAAAAAAAAAAAAAAAAACAACCCTCAGTTGTTTTTCAATACTGTTCTCCATACGTACCTCCATATAAATGTGTTCAGATAAATCCTACAACAGTGCTTCATTTCTCAGGCTGCCTTCTTTTCTATTCTGGTAACTAAATCTTTGGTTTAAAATGAAGGTTTTTCTCATGAGGCACTTTGCATATTTGGATGCTGGCACGATTATAGGAATCTGTATTTAAAATGATTTCAATATGAACTAGAAACCAGCAACAGTGTCCTATTTGATACTGGAAAAATAACTGACTGCTGTGGGCATTTTGTAAAGCCTTTAGGCAGCGGCGGTTACAATTTAGAGTCTTTCTAAAGATTCCTTCTAAGGAATACATACCACGTTGCCAAGGCGATTTCCTTATGTAGAGCACTTTCTGTTTTTCAGTCCTGTGTTTAAAGCAATCAGACACATTACTCAGGGAACATTTCTGTTCTGTTGATTAATAGTTTCAAGTAGCCTGAAAGTCTTTACTGTAAACCACCATCCAAATGTCCTTCATTAACTGTAACAAGCAAGAGGTGTTAAACAGTCAGTCACCTCCCTGCCTGGAATAGAGAAGCAGATGCTGGAGACAATACCAGGCATACTCAGCAATGTGGAAAGGAAAATTCCCTTAAAGCAAGACTTGGAAGGAATGATTCTTGCGGGTGTGCAATATAGTCTCTCTTTTGGTTTTAAGATGCTCAAGTTCCAAGGCAGCAGTTGGGTTAAACAGCCCTTGGTGCAGTGTGATTCATAAGTCAAACAAGAGGAAGGCCTCTGTCATTCCCAACCAAGCCAGGGAAGAAATTTCACACAAGCACGTTGCCTCTGAAGCTTCATAAACCCCTTGGTTTCAGGGAAAATTGACAAGCTGTCCCTAGAAGCCTCGCAGACTAAACGTGTGCTCTCAAAATAGGAATCACACTTTCTCTGTCAGCTTTTGTGAGCCAAGACATCTAGGAAAGCTTCCTGATTGTGCAATGTGCAATGGAGACACCTCAGCTCTGTGTTAACCAGTGTCAAGAACAATGCTATCAATGGGTCCCATTTTGAGCATCTTTATGAAGCTTAGTTTAGGCTAATGCACAGTAGTTTATGCAGATTTAAATCAATCTGTAATGCATTCTCTATTTTAACCTAAAATGTAACTTGGCCAAAATATCATTAAATATTGTGTCACAGGGCCTAGTAATGTCTTTACCCATGCCATGATGATATTTAGTTACTTGGCTGAACACAAGTTGCAACTAGTAACTAATATTTAAATATTTTTGAAAGAAATATCTCAAGAATCTATACTCCTCCTTACAGTTTGCTAGTAGTTTTTAGCTAACATTCCCTTGCTTATGCTTACTTGATTCTGTTCAGTAAATGTATTCCTAACTTAATGCTTGTTCAGCATTACACTGTGACTTTAGAGTTGGTAATCATATTAGTGAGTATGTATGTACATATGCTGCTTAAAGCCCATTCTTCATTTTATTTGTGTGTAGAACCTGCAAATCATACTGGTAATTTAGGTATGAACAGTGACTTTAACCACCTTCAATTATTATGCATAATTGAATACTGTAAGCCCCTAGCACTGTTTCTAGACACCAGTGTTTTACTTATGTGATGTTAATAGTAATATGTTTTTAATTTCAAATTCCTCTTTTTTTGCTTGTGGATAAGAAATCAATTCATTGTTAAGTATTAATATAATATCTTGCAGTTTTACAACAATCACTGACTGCTAGAAAGATTTTGGTTATCCTTTGTTTTATTTTGGATATCATACAGATTATCCTAGGTGTATTTCTTTACCCCATTCTGTATACATCTAAATATCCTCTCTGGTCTTATTATAATCTAGGGTTTCCATTATAATGTAAAAAGAAGAACTGAGATGAGACATCTTTGAGTTATTCCTGGCCTGTGTCTGTGTGTGTGTATGTGTGTGCATGTGTGTACAGACACATGTACATGTATGTACATGCATGTGTGTGCACATGCATGCACGTGGAGGGTAAAGGTCCAATGTAGCTGTTGTTCATCAGGGCCCACATATTTTGATTTTGGGGACAGTATCTTTCACCTTGTCAGGAGCCTACTCATTCCACCAAACTGATGGGGTAAGGAGCCCTAAGGAGAGACCTGTCTGTGCTTCCCCAGAGCTAGGATTAGGTCATGTACCAGCATGCTTGGGTTTGGTGTGAGTGGTTTTCTTATTATTACTTAAGTATGGTTTTGCCTGTTTTGTACAGGTACACATTGTATTCTCATTATTTCCACCTCCCATCTTCTACTCACCACTCCTGGCAAGGGACCATCTTCCCTACAAATTTCTTGCCAAATTACATATCTTTTTATTCCTTTTGTCACTGATTCATTTTAGCCAAGCCCATCTGTGTACCCATAGGTTTCACACTATCCACTGGAGCCTGGTGTGCTCACAACTGAGTATAGTGACTCCTTTTTCTGGAACCTATAAGTAGTTACAGCAAGGAGAAGCTGAGCCTTTTGAGTCCCTCTCCCAGCCATTGACTGACTGCTAACAGGGATGATTTTGTGCAGGTCCAATTGCAGACCACCACAGTTGCTGTGAGTTCAGGATTTCCATGAATGGGCATTCCATGAGAGGCAAGTCATAGCCACTCTTCCTATCTTTCTGTTCTTTTTGTTTCTGTTTATGGTGTGATAAATGCCATAACCAAGGGACACTGGGGGAAGAAATGGGTTTATTTCATCTGATACGTACAGGTCATAATCACTGAGAGAAGTCAGAGCAGGAAGTTGAGATAGGAGTTTGAAGCAGAAACCAAGGAGTAATGCAGCTTACTGCCAATGGTCAGCTAACTTCTTTAATGCAATCCAGGCTTAACTGCTTAGGGGAGCCTCCACCCACAGCAGGCTGGGCCCTGAAACATGAATTATCAAGCAAGACATTGTCACACAGACATGGACACAGGCCAATCTGATCTAAGTAAATTTAAGTATACTCTAGCTTGTGTTGAAAATGGAGACTAACAAAACCACTTCTGGCTCTTAACTGTCTTTCTCCTTTCCTTTTCTGTGGTATTTTCCTGAGCCTTAGAGGAGATGGAATGAAGGTCTAGTATGAATCAGCCATTAATTCATTGCAAAAAGAGACTTCTGATTAAGTTATCAAGGAGTATTTATCAATAGGTATAAACAAACATACTTGGAAGACAATGCAACCCTATGTGAAGCTAGTTAAACACTGCAAAAGGTTGCCCTTACCTCTGCCCAGAGTCTATGACTTCTCCTGCCCTGTATTGTTGACTCAGTTTATAGTAGTGGGCACTGATTCTCTCAAGCCTCACATCTAATCAGAAAGTGGTGGCTACCCCCATAATAGTGGGGCATTATTGCGAGAGAACTGCCATAGCCCTATAGCAAAGGCTCTTATAATTCATTTCTTCAATGGCCCACTTGTTGTTCAAGTGTGTATTGGTCATTTTCCATGGATTCATGTACTCTCTATAGTTCTCTTGCTTTTTTGTCTAGGTATATCTAATGTGGTATAATAAGAGATTATTTTGATATTTTACATTTGTTAAGACTTTGTTTACATCATAGATGGTTCCATGGTCCTTTAAGAAAAAAATATTCTTAATATCTGTTTGATAGTATATTATGTATGTGTGTGTTAAGGCCATTTTCTTTATAATATAATTTGACTCTGAAGTTTCTTTGATTTCAGTTCTGCTGAGTTAAGTATTGCAGTCACTCACTACTATTGTATCAGAACCTATAGAACCTTTATACCCATTGGTGTCTGTTTTATAAAGCTAGATGCCCCTATATTTGGTAAACATGTACTTAAATTTGATGTGTCTTCTTAGTAAATTGCTCTTGTATTGTAATGGTCTTTAGTTATTCTGCCTAGCTTTTCTTTGAAGTCCAGTATATCAATTGTAGATTAGCTTTATAACTCTATATTTACAGTTCTACTTCTTATAGGCAGGATGAAGTCGTGTCTTCGTTAGCTCACGCTGTCTCTTTTTTAAAGTACTGTTACCTTTCAGTTTTAAAGTGACATTCACATCATTGCATTAACAGAAACCACAATTTTTTCTACTTATCTAATTATTTTCTTCCTCTTTCCTGTTTGAGTCTGTCATGTCTTATCTGCTTTTCTTATTTACTGACCATATTACATTAATCTATTTTGTCTTTTTTATTAGTGTAGAAACATCATTTATCTCAGATTTCCTGTGGCTGCCGTGGTTTATTCTCCACATTTATAATCAGTTCAACTTTCCACTCACTCTATACCACTCCTCAAGTCCTAGGAGTGGCAGATGAGAACAAGTTCTTTCCCATCCCTCTCCTGGTCTCATGGATGTTTCTCTTACCACTTTCTCAAAGACCATGCACAATCACTTTATTGTTACTACTATTGATAAAAACACATTTGTTAAGAATAAAATGGTTTAAACTTGCTCTTTCATTTGGTACTGCCCTTTGTTTCTACGTATACTCAACTTATGGGATTCCTTCTCCTTAAAAACAAAACAAAACTCATCTTAATGTGGGTGTTTCTTACAACTCTTGCTGGCAATTATAATTTCTGCATTTATTTTTCTGAGAACTCTCCCATTCCTCTTCCACTTCCTAATAATGACATCATAATTTCCTATATTAGTAATTTTTTTAACCACTTGACTTTATCATTTTTCTCTCTCACAACCAGTATGGTTTCTGGGAAATCAGGTATAATTTTCTTGTTTGTTTCCTGGTTAGTAATGTGCTCTTAACTTTTTTCAGACTTTTCTTTTCTAAACTTGGCAGGGCATAATTCTGTAATCCTTGTACAGGGGAGGTTGGATGGATGTTCAGAGGTCAAAGCCAGCTCGGGTCACATACTGAATTCCAAGCTAACCTGGGATATAAAGCAAGAAACTATGTCCAAGACAAATAACAACAAAGAAAGAAACAAGACAACAACAAAGAAAGTTTTTTCCTTATGTCTTATTTTCTATATTTTTGTATTTTATAGGGTCTGGAAGCTTGCTGTTATAGTTTTATAACTATTGTATGTTTCACCTTTCTCCTGCTTGGAGTTCTCTCCTTTTTTTGGAGCTATGGTTTGATTTAGGAGACATTGTCAACCTTTGTGTGTTCAAATGTTGCTCCTATAGCTTTTTCTTCTTCCTCCAGAGTGATTATGTCTCTTGTATGCCATTTACTGTTGCTGTTGCTGTCATTTCTCCATTGCCCTCCAGTTTTTTGCATAATTCTGACTTGCTCTCTCCTCTGTCTAAGCCGAGATTGAAAGTGCTTTGATCATTTGTTCATTTGTATTCCTGGGCTCAAAGCATGGAGTCAGCCTCGCTGCCAGTAGTGTATGGCTGCAGATATCTGACAATGTTCTCCATTTTCCTCAGTTGCTTATAAATCAGCTTTGCTCACAGGTTATATTTCAAGTCATTGAACCAATGAAACTACCATCTTCCACCAATGGAATCAGCTGAGTATAGAAGGATGTTTTCAAATGCAAAGTTTACATTCTGCTGGAGATTGTTTTCTGACAAGTGCCCTTGTGTCTTCTCTGGGTACATGCAAGGTCTCACCCTGAGTAGGTCACTTGTGTCAGTGAGGACCATCTCCTGTGTGGTAGAGCAGTTTTTTACATGCTTCCAGCCTTTAGTGGAATAGAGATATGTAAACACTTGTAAGAACTGCATGTCTCCCCAATTCCCCAGATTCCCCTGTTAACGTTATATTCAGTCTGGACAGTCTGTTGACTCTACCAACCATTATTATCACCTTAGGCCACTTCAATTTTCTCTCCCTTGATTGTTTGCCAGAGACTGAAATCACTATTGTTTCCAGCAGCTGGGCAGGAGTTTTTTTCTATGTTCTCCAAATGAAGTCAGCCCCTTCTGGCAATAAAGCTGAAACACTCACTGCACTTTCTCTCCTATGGACACATTGTACCCAGAACTTTTTATCAGAAGGTAGGGATAGCTTCAGAGGGAACTGTGCACAGGAGCACCCCAGGGTAGAACATGACAGATTTCTACTGTTGTTAAATAAAGCTCAGTGATTTCTCTGGAGTCATTTGTATTTGGTCAGATGGTTGTATTTCGTTGTTCAGTTTTCAGAGTATTGAAATGCTTATTTTTATGTACTATCCAGTTTTGACATCTCTTTTGGTAGAGGATTTTCTATCTCTTTGGTAGAAGGTAACTACTCCTCTATTAATTTGCAATAATGGATAGTATAATAATAAGACTTATCTTTTTATTAGATATTTTCTTTATTTACATTTCAAATGCTATCCTGAAAGTTCCCTATACCTTCCCTCGGCCCTACTCCCCTACCCACCCACTCCCACTTCTTGGCCCTGGCATTCCCCTCTACTGGGGCATATAAAGTTTGCAAGACCAAGGGACCTCTCTTCCCAATGATGGCCGACTAGGCCATCTTCTGCTACATATGAAGCTAGAGACACGAGCTCTGGGAGTACTGATTAGTTCATATTATTGTTCCACCTATAGGGTTGCAGACACCTTTAGCTCCTTGGATACTTTCTCTAGCTCCTCCATTGGGGGCCCTGTGTTCCATCCAATAGATGACTGTGAGCATCCACTTCTGTATTTGCCAGGCACTGGCATAGCCTCACACGAGACAGCTATATCGGGGTTCTTTCAGCAAAATCTTGCTGGCATATGCAATAGTGTCTGGGTTTGGTGGCTGATTATGGGATGGATCCCCGGGTGGGGTAGTCTCTGGATGGTCCATGTATCCATTTATAGTTCTGTGTATTTTATTAATTCGTCTTACAACAATTCATGAACTCATTGTATCTTTATAACTCTGTGAGACTATCATTTACACATGCAGAAAGGCAAAGCTATAGTGTGTGTGTGTGTGTGTGTGTGTGTGTGTGTAGATGTATATGGATGAGTGTGTGTAAGAATACTAGGAATAAAAAGATAAGGTTTGATAAACAGAAGAAAAATCATGGAATACTTTCTGGGGGAATAAATACAATTTATATATGCAAACAACAACATTTTGAATAAAGGATCATTAAGAAATAAATAACAATATCATTAAAACATGATTTCCTTTATCCCTACCCTACTGTTTGCCTTTTGATCCAGGTTATTTCTATAGAAGATTTATGTCTGCTTAACTTACTACCTATTTACCCACACTTAGGACATTTATACAATGTAGTCCCTATAATGTAACTGATAATTCTTCATGAGAGAATAAGAATGTGATGTTATATACCAGGGACCTATGGTTAAGCACACATCTTTAGGAGCTCACACTCTCACCTTACAATGTAGCAAAGTTAACAAATACTTAAAAGCTCACAATGAGAACTTAGCTGACAACTGTCTAGAGATAGAGACATTAACTGTATTCATTATACAGGCTAGACTACTTCCTTTACATACCCACTGTGACAGCCATGCCTTCAATATTTCTGACTTCTCCCCTACTCTTCAATTCAATTGGAGAAGTACTGATATAGATGTAAAAATATAGGACATTTCATTTTTTTCATTTGAAGTATTACATTATGTATATTCTGGGCACTGTTCATTTTTATTTTATCCAAGTTAACTGAATCTAGCAGTACAAGATAAGAAAAATCACATCCTCTGTAAAAATTTTGAGTACAATCCAGCAAGGTGGTTTCTTGAAAGTTTTCTGAAATTAATACCAATAAATCACACTCACTCTGACTTCCCTTACCTGCTGCCAGATACAAATATCCCAGAGCCGTTTCTATTTAGAAAGGTATCAGATTCTGCTCCACATTTTGTCTCTGTATCTCCTCCCAAGGGTAGTTTGAAGGAAAGGCTATCCTGAGACTGTCCCACATGGGGATCCATTCCTTATAGAGTTACCAAACCCAGACACTATGGTGGATGCGAACAAGTGCTTGCTGACAGGAGCCTGATATAGCTGTCTCCTGAGAGAATCTGCCAGTGCCTGACAAATACAGAAGTGGATGCTCAGAGCCATCCATTGGATGGAGCACAGGGTCCTCAATGGAGAATCTAGAAAAAGTACCCAAGGAGCTGAAGGGGTTTGCGACCCCATAGGAGGAACAACAATATGAACCAACCAGTACCCCCACAACTTCAGGGTCTAAACCACCAGCCAAAGAGTACACATGGAGGGACCCATGGCTCCAGCTACATATGTAGCAGAGGATGGCCTTGTAGGACATCAATGAGAGGAGAGATCCTTGGTCCTCGGAAGGCTGGATGACCTAGTATAGGGGAATGCCAGGACAGTGGGTGGGTTAGTGACCAGAGAAAGGAAGGAAGGGATAGGGGGATTTGGGGGGGAGGAAACGAAGAAAGGGGATAGCATTTAAAATGTAAATAAAGAAATTATTAAAAAAGAAAGAAAGAAAGAAAGGAAGGAAGGAAAGAAAGAAAGAAAGAAAGAAAGAAAGAAAGAAAGAAAGAAAGAAAGAAAGAAAGAAAGAAAGAAAGAAAGAAAAGTATCAGATAATAGCCAACCTAGGAAGATCATGAGAATAACTGTTGCTATGTGCTGTGTGCCAAGAGCTAGAGACTTGCACTGTTATATCATCTAGGATTTAGGTAAACCAGTGAGATAGGAGATAGATTTATAAATGAGAAATAAAAGATCAGAGACAGTAACTAATTTCCAAAGTTTATATCTAGGGAACGGGAGAATCAGGTTGTGCAACAAAGTAACCTGAATTCTGAATGCCAGCTCCTAACCACCACACTGTGTTGTTGTATTCTCAGATGGAAACACATGGAGCCTCTGTTCTGTGTGTAAATGATAGCCAATTACCAGAAATTTCTTAGGATTTAGTTGAAGATTATCTCTCTTCAAATGATACAATGTACAATGTCATGGAAACAGCTTAATAGTCAAAGTCGAAACCATCCTAGACTCACACTGAGGCATTTGTGTTCATCAGCTGAACAGTTTTCCACAAGTTGTTTCTTCTTTTAGCTGCTCACTCACCTATAATATTTAGGTGACAGTGATAGCTGCTGATGAAAGACCATGAGAAGCAAATGCAATAATATTTTGAAAGTTATGTAGAAACAAGTAGTGTTCTCGTTAGCACCGAGTAAAATAGGTTGCAAAGACACAAATCAGAATCTTGCAGTTTCTGTACTTTGCCATGCTGGAGGACAGGAAGTGGGGACATAAAGACTAATAATCTGTGTTTGTCAGTATTCTAAGGTACATCAAGAAGAGGAAATAAATCCATGATATACTTCCTCCCACCATGGTTTCTGAACCAAAATTATTGCAATAACTTTTTTGTGCAGCAAGCACTCCTGGGCATTTGTTTTTCAAAAACAACACAAACTCAGATGACTTAGCAGGGAGATAAAACCTCATGGCTCTTTTGCAACAATAGATGGGCTTTCAAACTAGAAAGGGGACTTTCTTTTTTTTTTTTTTTTTTTTTTATTTTCTTTATTTACATTTCAAATGCTATCCCGAAAGATTCCCATACCCCTCCCCCCACCTCTGTTCCCCTACCCACCCACTCCCACTACTTGGCCCAGGCCTAGCCTTGTGCTAGGTCATATGGAGTTTGGGAGACCAAGGAGCCTCTATTCCCACTGTTGGCCGATTAGGTCATCTTCTGCTACAAATGCAGCTAGAAACACAAACCCAGGGGGTACTAGTTAGTTCCTGTTGTTGTTCCACCTACAGGGTTGCAGCCCCCTTCAGGTACTTGGGTACTTTCTCTAGTTCCTGCATTGGGGACCCTGTGTTCCATCCAGTAGCTGGCTGTGATCATCCATTTCGGTGTTTACCAGGCACTGGCGTAGCCTCACAAGAGGCCACAATATCAGGGACCCTTCAGCAGTATCTTGCCGGCATGAGCATGAGCATTAGTATCTAGGTTTGGTGGCTGATGATGGGATGGACTCTGAATGGGGTCCTCTCTGGATAGTCCATCCCTTCATCCCAGCTCCAAACTTTGTCGCTGTACCTATAATTTTTCATGGGAGTTATGTTCCTCATTCTAAGGAGGAATGAAGTATCCACAAATGTTCATCCTTCTTGATTTTCTTCTGTTTTCCATAATGTGTCTTGGATATTCCAAGTTTCTGGGCTAATATCCGCTTATCAGTGAGTACATATCTAGTGACTTCTTTTGTGATTGGGTTACCTCACTAAGGATGATATCCTCCAAATACATCCATTTGCCCAAGAATTTCATAAATTCATTGTTTTTTATGGCTGAGTAGTACTCCATTGTGTAAATGTACCACAGTTTCTGTATCCATTCCTCTATTGAGGGACATCTGGGTTCTTTCCAGCTTCTGGCTATTATAAATAAGGCTGCTATGAACATAGTGGAGCATGTGTCCTTATTACCAGTTGGAAGATCTTCTGGGTATATGCCCAGAAGAGGTATAGCAGGATCCTCCGGTAGTACTATGTCTAACTAGTAAAAGCCAGAAGAGCAGTCACTCAGTGCTTATTTGTGAACTGATGGGTTGATCTTGCAAACTGCAAAAAGGGTGACCCATATTTAGATGAAAAGGGAGGTAGCTTATTGCTCCCAAGATTTAACAAGAAGTTGCTGCAGAGAAATCAAAGTGGTTTGCCTTTTTGGAAACTGATAATGGTCAGCAAAACTTGAGAAATGAAAGTTTTGAAGATTAGAGCAAATAGAAATCACGTATCATGAGATATACTTGATTTATGTGTTTACTATTTATAATGTGGCTACTATGGGGGAGAAATTATTATAAGTACTTCAGAAAAGGCAAGGATTTAACATGTGGTGCTTTATTAAGCATCATTGATAAGCAAGGAGCTGGATTGTGATGAAGACACCAAGTGTAGTCAGTGGTCCCATGCTAGGTGTGGCCAGGAGGAACACAGAAGGGACGGTTGGTGCTTTGTTAACAGACACAGGGCATCTTCATCCTTTCATTCCTCACTGTACATACTGGTTGATGAATCTTGTTAAAAGAGACTACATGTTGAACATGTATTTCCTGCGATGAAAAATATGAGAATAATGAACAAGGTTCCAATTTGTGTTGTGTGTGGCTATGTAACTTGGGAGAAAAATGTTCTAGAAATTTAACTTCTTAAACAAGAAAATTAGCATTTGCACCTGATGCTCTATGGATTACTATGATAATTAGATTAACTTAAGCAAGTACCTGGCCCATAGAGCAGACATTATAGAACATAACAGAAATTTTAGTGGTAGTAGTTTTGGCGATGATAGTAGTTCTTGGCATTGGTAGCAGCAGATGTGGCAATGGTGTGGGGGTTGCAGAAGTGGCATTATGGCAGTAGTAGGGCCTGCAGCAGAAATAGAAAAAAAATATTATTTGTTGTGCTGGTATTGCAGTGATTACAATGGTAAATCATTATTGTTATTACTACTTCTCTTATAATTTTATAGAGTAGAATGATGTTTATTCAGAGTATTTATGTTGAGAATATTTTATAGAACAGACATTCTTTGGCTAATATGGTAGGAATTAGTACCTTCAATACAATTCAAATCCATGAAGAGAAAAGCTCGTTTTTTTACCTAGTAAGACTTCATCTAATACATGGGGAATTCTAGGCTCAAAATCACTTTTCTAAAAAGTTTAATAACATCCATTGAGTAAAAATACTTAGTGTGGGCTTAAGACATTAGTAAGAATACCCAAAGAAGATACATATCATAAGTACAGCACAATTGCTTAGCTAGAAAAATATTGAACAGAGGAAATAGAGTATAAATCTAGAAAGGTAAGTCATGGCACTTTTAAATTTTACAGCCGTTTATAGGTGTTCCAAGATGTTCTTTGGGGATAAGGGAAAAAATATTTGAACTGACTTGAGCAATAAAATTATGGGATGAAAATATTAGAACAAATGATTTAAAAATGAAATAGGAAAATGTATTTCAAGAGATTATATCAGTGCCTATAAGAAAATGGTAACTTGTATGTAAAATAGGATATTAATTATTGGCGTGAAATGTGAATTATTACTGGAAAGTATGTATGGTAGAGCTGTTCTAGTCCTTTAGGCCTAGCTCTTATATCCCTATGTCTTAGTCAGGATTTCTATTCTTGCACAAACATCATGACCAAGAAGCAAGTTGGGTAGCAAAGGATTTATTCAGCTTACACCTCCAAACTGCTGTTCATCACTAAAGGAAGTCAGGACTGGAACTCAAACATGTCAGGAAGCAGGAGCTGATGCAGAGGCCATGGAGGGATCAGCTTGCTCTCTTATAGAACCCAAGACTAGCAACCCAGGGATGGTACTACCCACAATGGGCCCTCCCCCCTTGATCACTAATTGAGAAAATCCCATATAGCTGGATCTCATGGAGGCATTTCTCCAACTGAAGCTCCTTTCTCTGTGATAACAACAGCTTGTGTCAAGTTGACACAAAACCAGCCAGTACACCCTATGAAACACAACCCAGATTGCAAGAGATTAATAAAAATAATGGAGATAGGAAAAAAAAAAGAGCAGAGAGCTAAGCAAGAGGAACAGGGTCAAGGATGAGCGTGGCAGATTTTATGCATGGGTGGAAATGTCCATTTATCCGTGTTACTTTGTAAAATTAATATGTGTTAATAATTTCAAGTGAATTTATTAATGTACAAAATGAAGAATGGTGATGATACATGTGATGCACTGCCAAATATTATATTATTTTACACTTGAATAAACGGAAAATACTCACTTGTTCTTGGTTTACATCAAATTTAAAATTTCTCCTGGGATTTAGCAGTCAAACATTACGTCATTTTGCTTTGTATTAGCTGTTTGTGTTGGTGATGGTGGTGATTTGGTCTAGTTTGCCTGTGGTTTTGTTTCTTCATTTGTTTGATTATTTCTTAGCTCTTTTGGACAACTTGATTGACTAAGAAATTTATACAGGTGGATGGTAATGGGTGGAAAGGATTTGATGGAAGGAGAACCCTGCACTCCTTTACTAGTACTGATAAATTGTGTTCGTTACAACACTTCGTGTTCTCAGAGAGTATATTCAAGCTCATGAAATATTTAAGACCAAAAACTAAAACAGCCTGCACCAGGATGCAGGCAAATGAACACATTAAAACCACCTGTTCCTTTCCCGTTTGCACACTGTACAAAGCTAGCGGGAGCGAGGTAGGTAGAGGACAACCATTCCTGAATCAGAGACAAATCCAATTACGGACACAGGGACGACATTGCCACTTCATAGAAACCTGTAATCAAGACAGTTTCCAATATATAAAGTGACTTCTTTTTAATTCACACACATAAGAATCCTAAACTATATTTTTTACTTCACTTAATGAAAATACTAACAATATTGTATCACACTTCAAGAGTAAAAAAAAAAACCACTTAATTAAAAATGTTATAGTTTTTAATTAAAAACATAAAGCATAGTAATTGTTATGTTTATGATCACTTCTTTAAGCCCAAAGTTCTATTGTTATTGAGATTTAAATAACAGAGGCTTAAAGGAAAAAAAAACTGTTCAAGAATGAGATACTATAGAATAGTGATTTTTTTTTTTTTAATTTGGTTGAAAGTGTAATTTAGCAGTTCATTGAGTTCAGAAATTTGTTTAACTAAGATTAGGATTTTTAACTTAAAGTCTAATAAAAGTTTTCTGATAGAAGACATTCAGGTGAGAAATAGAGACATTGTTCCTACCAAAATTAGAATCTCAGCCAAGAATATTAATAACTGTGATTTGGGCGATAGGTTGGTTGGTAGTATAGTTGTCTCCCAATCACTAAGATCTAAGTTCCAACCCCAAATCCCACTTTTAAAAGCCAGGCATGGTGGCAAAAGAGCAGAGGCAGACAGATCCTGGGCCTGGTTGACTACTCAGTCTAGGCTTTTTGGTGCATTCCAAGCTGGTGAGAGATTGTGTTTAAGAAAAAGTTGACAATGCCTAAGTTCCACAAAGATGGTTAAAATAAAAACAGGATTTAAAGATGGTGAAAGGGAGCATTAGTGTTTGCTGTATTTTCTTTTCTGTAGAGGTAGAAAAAGTAGAGTCTATCATCTATCTATCTATCTATCTATCTATCTATCTATCTATCTATCTATCTATCTATCTATCTATCATCTATCTATCATCTATATATATATATATATATAATCTATCATCTATCTATCTATCTATCTATCTATCTATCATCTATCTATCATCTATCTATCTATCATCTATCTATCATCTATCTATCTATCT
>NC_034590.1:62935654-62958949 GCF_900095145.1 Mus pahari
ATCTATCTATCTATCTATCATCTATCTATCTATCTATCTATCATCTATCTATCTATCTATCTATCTATCTATCATCTATTATCTATCAGTTTGTCTGTCTATCTGTTTATATTCTAATAGTAAAAGAAGCTACCTTTTCTGTCAGAAACCTGAGCTCTCTGGTGCTGACGTGGGTAAGATAATGAGATACTTGGTGAGAGTACAGGAGACAGCACCACACTGTCACCTAGAGTCCTCTTTCCTGGGGAATCTTGTAAAGTGAAAAGGACAAAGCTCTTGATAGGTTGGAAAGTTGCCATCTGGAAATATCATAAGTTTCCAGGTTAGGGTCTTTGAGATAGTGAGCAAAAGGAAACTGTTAATACTGAATGTTAAGGTCTGTAGATAGGGGAGGACCTTGATGGGAAAAGGTCAGAGCTGATGGGGAAAAAAATCTCAGAAATAATCAATGTGCATAAGAAAACAAAAGCATTTTTACCCAATCAGGGTTGCCTACCGTGATAGCGCCAGAATCGATACATGTTTCCTGACTATTAGACCAGTGTCCCGCCCAGTACAGGATGTGACTAATATGCCTGTGTTCTCATTTGCCACTGTTCACTGCCATGAATCCTTTCCTGAGTCTTCTGGTTAGACTCACCTGGTACTTCATCTCAATCCATGTTTTGTAAGAAAGGACAACAGTTATTGATGATTACCCACACCAGAATGAAGAAGATGTAAAAGTGACCCAGGTTAATTAACTCTAAACTACTTTGAAGATTACTAAGTTTTAACGAATGATGCTACAAATGAAGAATTTATTGGGAACAGCGTTCAGAATGTGAGCACTGATAGATGAGTGATGAAATAGCCAGGATTAGACAATGGAATAGTCAGTACTAAAAGGAAAATGTAAGAATGAATAGACAGAGATTGGGGAAAATTTGGATGAGTTAATATTCTGGGTAAAGGAGTAGGTGCCATCTTGTTCTCTCTCTCTCTCTCTCTCTCTCTCTCTCTCTCTCTCTCTCTCTCTCTCTCTCTCTCTGTGTGTGTGTTGGTAATCTTAACTCAAGTCCCCATGCAAGCACTTTACCTACTGAACCATCCTCCCCCTAACTAAGCATTACTTAGACAAAGAAACTGGTAGTCAAATTCAACCACCATAGATTTTAGTGCATTCTATTTAGTGAAGGAACTGAATCTGTATATGTTGCAAATACTAGATATTCAATAATCTTGTACATGGTAAATAGTGGGATGGTGGCCATTGAGTATCTATATTTTGTATATTGTATGTCATACTTTTTAAAAATTTTTATTGTTTTATTTTATTTATCTACATTTCAAATGTTATCCCCCTTCCCAGTTTCCCCTATGAAAACCCCCTATCCCACCCACTCTCCCCACTGCTTCTAAGAGAGTGCTCCCCACCTATCCACACCCACTTCACTGTTATGAGGACTTAAAATGCCTGTGTGTTAGTTCTCATTAAAGGATGTGTTTCATGAGAATATGTGTACATCTTAAAGTCTATTTCCTCAGCATCTGTCACTATACGTGGTTCTTTATCAATGTCTAATAATTGTTCGTTGGGCAGAATCGTGTTTGGTCTTAAGAGGCCTGTGCTTTGATGGTTCTGTTTCAGCACTTGTTAAAGTGTGTGGCATTGGGAGAGGGAAGAATCTGTTCTTCTTGAAGTTCAGTATGTTCTTAGCTTTAGGGAAATTTAAAAGGTGGTAATTTTTTTTTAAAAAAAATCAAGGAAATCATTAAGATTCCAATTTAAAAAGATTAAAGCAAGAAACACTTCACCTGTGCTATTCATGAAAAAAAAAGTATCTTTTCAGGAGATAAAAATAAAACTTGAAATCAAATTATGTTAGCATCCAGGCAGATGGTTACTATAGCAGTGAAGGGGGAAAAAAAGACAGTAAAATTGACTAAAGATATTATTATATATATTATTCCAAAAGTTTATAAAATGATAACTTTAAGTACCAAGTTGGAATGTCAGTGGAGTCTTAGTCTTGTTCTCTCTTTATGTAAGTACCACATGAGGCCAGGAAGACTTCCTGCCCAGAAAAGTGCTGGAGGATGTGTGGATGTGTGGCGTCAAATTGTTGTGGTTTTTTTGTTTGTTTGTTTGTTTGTTTGTTTTGGTTTTTTTTTTTTTTTTTGCTATCAGAGATACCAGAGCCATCAATTATACACCTAAAAAATAATTATCTAAAGAAGAATATTTTTAATCTTAGAAAAATTCCATCCACATATACACTAAAACATGATCGTATCTATTTTCTATTTTACCCTCCAACTCTTCACATAGCCCTGTAATACATTTTTCTCCTAACTTATAATTTATGTTTTCTCCTCTCTCTTTGTCTCGGTCTGTCTCTGTCTTTCTCTCTGTCTCTCTGTCTCTCTGTCTCTGTCTCTTTCAGTGTCTGTCTCTGTCTCTCTGTCTCTGTCTCTCTGTCTCTGTCTCTGTCTCTGTCTCTCTCTCTCTCTCTCTCTCTCTCACTCCAACCCCCCACCCTACTCAGCCCAATTAGTGTTGTCTATGTGTACGTAGAGGTAGGGCTTCTGGAAGCACTGGAGAATGGAAAACTACCAATGGTTATACCCAAAGAAGAATTATTTTCTATTCCCACCAACTATCAACTGCGAGAAGCTCTTCAGTAAAGGGAGGTGTTGTGAGTTGTCATGCTATGTCATGGTACAGCATCTCCTAGAATGGCTCCTCATCCTTAAGTTCTTGTATTCTTTCTGTTTCCTCTTCCACAGTGTTTCCTAAGCCTTTGGTAAAGGCTTGATGATGAGCATATCCCCTTAGGGCTGTGTTCTCATAGTTTGTTATTCTTAGCAGGCAGACTCTGCATTGATTGCTAACAACTAAAAATAAATAAAGACACATAAATAAATAAAGACTTGGAAAACAATTTGACAACATGAACATTTAGCAAAACAGTAGCAGCTTCTTAGAACTGTGACCTCTCAGCCATGGGACTTTGACTAGATTACCAGTACCAAATAACAAATTCCCTCTTGTGGAACAAGCCTTAAATCCAATCAGAAAGCTGTCTGTTACCCCATAACCAACATGTGAACCAGTAGGCACACACTGCCTGGCTGGTAGGTAGTGCAGCATTATGTGTCCCACCTGGATAATTCTACTGATATTTTTTTTCCACCAGCACCCTGCATAGCACATCTCACTGCTACAAAAGAAGGGAGGACATTTCCCTATTGCTTTGAGATTGATTCCCTTGTGTCCTAGAGCCAAACCATGCTGTGTTTTCACCTATAGGATCATGTTATGTAGCTATGGTGGACAATAAGCAAGGGCAATGGATATAGCCTGTTTGTGCTAAAAATCATATTTTTCAAAACTGAGAAATTCTGTATATCTTCTTGATTTGCCAAAATGCCAATCCCTTGGTTTTCCACTTTTCATGATAGAAAGAGACTACAAAGTAATGAACAGGGTCAGGGATGGAGTAGCATGCACTCCAATCATGCAACTTCCTGTCTTCTGTACTATCAGAAACACTGTATTACTAAGATGCTTAAAGATCACAGGAAATGTGACTGGTCAAGGGAAAATGTATTTATTAGAACTCTTTTCATAAAGAGTACATCATGAATACAAAGCTTTATATCAGAAGAATTAGGGAGATGTGCTTGCAAATAAAGTGCTTGCTGTAGGAATGTGAGGACATGAGTTCAAATTCCTCAAACATACATAAAATTAGCACAGGTCTATAACTGTGTTTCTATGCTGAGAAGGAAGGGTCAGTTTGGAGTATCTCCCAGAAGCATATGGGCCTGCTAGCCTGCCCTAGTCAACAAAGCTCTCTTTGAAACTACATAGAAGGTGAGCACCAATACCTGAGTTTGTCTCCTGACTTCCAAACACATGCTATGACTTACATGCCCTTGAACATTCATGCACATGCATCATAAAAACATATGCACACACACACACACACATAAATAAAATTTAAAAAGTTGCTTGCTGAGGAACTTATATGGATTAGATTGAGATTTGAGGAGAAGATCATACAACAGTGGATACTTGTTGTATGCCCATTGCCAGGAGCAAACAAGAGCCATACTCAACATAGTTTTGAGTTCTGTAAAAGGATGCTCAAGATGATGGGTGAAGTGACTCTCTGCAGACACTCCTTGACACATCACCACTCAGTAAATTACCACTCTCTAAATATATATGGAATATTCTCCCAGTCCAATTAATTGAAAGGGCTCTAAACATCCACAAAAATCAGTCAAGACTTGGGAACTTCTCATTAAAATACAGATATTCTTAGGTCTTATGTTTTGTTCCTTTTACCAATTCTCTGCCAACAGAGTTTGTATCTTACTTTTTTTCCTTAGAGCTCATCAAGAGAACACAGTCATCACTCTTCTTCTAATGAGGGAATAAGAATTAGAGCCTCTAACGTAACTTATTCCTGAATTCCCACACTAGCTTTATGATTCCATATTTTAAATTGTTTACGAGTTAAGGTTGAAATGTTGGTTCACCTATGGTTAAAAGTATTCACTGCTCTTTAATTTCGATAGATTCTGGTGCAGACACGAAATTTTCTTTTTAGACCAAGATTACATCCTGGCTGTCACTTTTTATCCTTAAGAGAAGAGGCTGGATATTGTTAAATTAGACAAATAGCATTATATTCTTTACTTGAAAACTAAAGATCCTTAGAGTGTACAAAGAAGTCAGCTGACTCAGCTTACATCACCTGGTCATGAAACTCACTAGTAAACTTCAGAA
Source organism: Mus pahari (assembly GCF_900095145.1). Lineage (NCBI taxonomy): Eukaryota > Metazoa > Chordata > Mammalia > Rodentia > Muridae > Mus > Mus pahari. Next base: position 62,940,435 of record NC_034590.1, read on the forward strand.
TAATAATGGATGTGAATTTGGAATGAATCTTGGATCTAATACTCAGCATGCATAATCTTAGAATTGCGAAGCTAAATAATATATGCTATTATGTGTTCTCTGTTATGCAAACCTGTAAAATATTTTTGTGTTCTAACTACTCTGTTAAAGATGCTGTTCACTGTGAATCTTTGGCTATTCACTATCAGAGGCTATTTTCCTCTCTCTGAAGCTTATTCCCCTCCCAGTTTGCAGCACTTTAATAATGTGAAGGGTTTCCCTCCAGAAAACCAGTGAAGCAAACAAAAGCTTCATGGAGCCCTACTGAGCGAATGAAAACACGTCACATTAATTCAGTCTCCTCCTGGTGCCCTCCTTCTAGCAACTATTTTTAAGTTAAAAAACAAACAACACTTTAAACAGAAGAATACATATACATGGAGTTTTGAGAATTTTTTTTTCCTTTTCTTTTACATGTGCTCAACAAAACCCTTCAGAAAGCTGCTGAAGCTTTCTGACATCACTGAGCCCTTTTCTGTGAGTCATTGAATTGCTGAAGCCCAGAAAATCTAATTTGGTTTAGGTCTGCTTGATAATGTAATAACACAGTAAAATGTGATTCACCAATTAGCTCACGTAATTGAATAATCAAAAACATGCTCTGAGTAGGTCACTGAGGCATACTCCATCAGCCTTGTGGTTCTGTTTTTGTTGTTGTTGTTGTTTTGTTTTTTCTGATTACAACTGTAGGTACATCTTCCATCAATGATGTTTCTCATGAAAGAGAATTGACAAATATCTGTGGTCGTAGACCAGTAGTGTACTTAGCTTCATTATTTGTTGTTTTCTTTTTGTTGTTTCATCAGCTCCCTTTTGTCCAAGTTCTTCATCGGGGAAAGGGACTGGATAGACAGTCTCTGCCTCCATAGAGTGCTTAGTCTCATGTACTATATTTAAATTGTATAAGGATGGAACCAAACTGATGTTAGCATCTTAAAGAAATCACAATTCCATATCTAGATGATTCCTACATTCTAATGGTATTGCTGAGATATACGTTAGGGAGGAATAAAAGCAATAGACAACTTGAGAGGTATTCCTCTGAAAATTTAATTGGGTAAGAAGAAATCTGTAGTAGATAAATATAGGAACTGAACATTCGGCAGATCATTTTACAGCATTTCCTCATAATTCTCTATGCACATCTGTTGAAATGTAGGTGCCTGGCTATATTCAAAATGTATTTCTCTTTCTAAATTTAAACCCACTAAAGGGTTGTTTAGGTTGTTGGAACAATTTCTAATGAGGAATTTCAAAATGTATCCTACTTTATTTATTTATTCTGTCTGAAGTATTTGAACATGCTTTCGTGGTCCATGGCTTCCCAACAAGCAAAGTGAAGGGTAGTTGGAATATGTTACTTGGACTTGAGTCACTGACTACATGGGATTTCTTAGCTGACTTGGTTTATTTAATGTAGTTTTGCTCCTCAAGAGAAAGGAGAAAAATGAGGAGCAGGAGGAAAAAGGAGTGTACAGAAGAGGAATAGAGTAGAGAAGGAGAAGATGGGGAGAAGAGGAGAAAGATCACGTGTAGTTTTGCACTGCCTTTTAAAAGGTCATACTTTTGCTTTTATTGATAAGATTTAAACTGATGCTATAGCAAGCAATTTTCTTCGTAATTATATGATTACCCCTAGATGGTTTGTAGTTCATAAACTAACAATGAATATTTTCTATTGTCCCTCATGTAAAAAGGAAACAAGTAGTAACATTCTTAAGGGATGGAATCATCATTAATTATTTTTGTAGCCTTTCATTTTATTTGAGAAAACTATAATCAAAAGTACATCATGAAGTAGATCTTCTGGAAGGACGGGTGCATGTCCCCACCCCTGTGGTTCCCCCATCACTTTTAAGTGTAGAATATCATATTCAAAATGCATTAGTAATTCTCACTCTTTTTTCTCCCTATTACTAGGTCAATGGAACAGAAATTGAATATGAATTTGAAGAAATTACATTGGAGAGGGTAAGAAAAATTTAAAATCCTTAACTTTGTATTCTACCTTCTAGGTGTAATTTGTTGTCTTGTGAAAATGCAAAATTGAATTTCTTAACCCAAAGCACCATGCCAGATTTACAGGGAGAGTATTAGTGAAATTCTTGCAGTAGAGAGCATGGGGATAAAAGATTGAATAACCAGAGTGTTCAACTTTTAAATTACGTGGCCAGGTCTTGGGGAGATGAATTGGGAAGGCAGAAATGGCCCCGGAGCTTCTGCAGCTCTATTCTGAATGCTTTGCTATTAATGATGATTTGGCGGTAGGTTTTTATGACGTACTACAAGATGTTCTCTGTCATATGATATTGATGTAATCAGATTGACAGCTACCACACATCAAACTTAAAACCCATCCACAAAGGCAGATGCACAGCATCCCTGCAGAGCTCTGAAAACTATGTGGGAAGGACCTTGCCAGTGACTTCTGACAAATAAAGGGAACTCTGCCACACAGCCCTAATGTATTTGCATAGTTTACAAAACACAAAAGAAATGTCCAAGGCCATCTAGGAAAAGATAATGTCAGAAAGCATTAACAGGATACTTATTTCTTTCTAATGGTGAGGGTAAAACTGCTTACTTACCCCCATTAGGAAATGAAGGAGCATGAATAGTTAGGGACCTACTTGGCAAATATTTCAAAGGAGTTGTCATATCCAGTGACAATGACCAGTCCCCAAAATTAGTTAATTTGGAAATAGGGATCAAAAACCTTGGTTAAAAACAAAAAACGTAAGCCGGGCATGGTGGTGCACGCCTTTAATCCCAGCACTTGGGAGGCAGAGGCAGGCAGATTTCTGAGTTCAAGGCCAGCCTGGTCTACAGAGTGAGTTCCAGGACAGCCAGGGATACACAGAGAAATCCTGTCTTGAAAACCAGAAAAGGAAAAAAAAAGCATAGCTTTAGCACAATTACATTCATAAGAGTAGATATATCTCACAACTGCTAATATTTACACTATTTAAAACAGTGAAGGCTTAAAATTATGTTTACTGCTTTATTATATAACCACATAATATTAATCATATTAAATTAAAATACTATTTCTAATAGTGAAGACTTAAAAATATGTTTACTATGTTATTACATACCCATACAATATTAATAATATCAAATTTAAATACAAGTAAATGTTAAATTATATTTCAATATCATTTTAGAATACTTTATAATTCCAAAAATACAAAGCATATCTCAATTGCATTAAACAATTTTAAAATCATTTTAATGTAGTTTTAAAATACAATCAAATATTAATTAAATCAAACTGAAAAATTTCCGAAAGTCTTAATAAAATTTTTAAAAAGTTTTGAAGTGATCTTTTCTTTGAAAAATAAAAGAGAGGGAAAGTTAAACATTGGAGAAAAGTGGTAGATCCCCCACGGTCTGGTTGAAGCTTCTCACCAGCTGAGAATCAAGGACTGCAGCACAATTTATAATACTGTTTGTGAGGGTTACTGACAGATATTAGCAAGCAATTTACTTTGTAAAGAGAGAATCACCCTTTGATGATTTGTTATTTATAATCTCAAAATGCATAATTTTTATGGTCCTCTCATACAAAAAGCAAATCCCAACACTCTGGGGAATGGAATCACTGCTAATTAATTTTGTTGTGTCATATTTCATTTTTGTAAAAACATAATCAAAAGCTCACACATGAAAGAAATATTTAGGAATGACAGGTGTGTGGTGGCAATATGGTTTGTGAGGTACAATACAAAACGAAAATGGTGAGCCATCTTAACCCAGAACCTATGCAACTGAACTGGTCTCACTGTGTACTTATTCTTCTCTCCCCGAGCTATCCTCTTTATTTAGAGATGTTTTATATGAAAATAGCAATGAACCAGATTTAAGACCTGAATGTGTATTACATTTGTTAGGACTTTGTTTATCTCTAAGACATCTTTTAGAATTTCAAACAAGGTTATTAACTTTTGTTTGCAGTGAAGTTGTCCTTACCTCCCTGCATCTCTATGACCTTAGATTTTATTGAAGCTTCTGCATTAATGTCAGGTGCACCTTGGGAACTATTCTGAGAACCCATTTATATTTATTAGCAACTCCTGAGAATGATACCCCAAGAAGTTAACAAAATCCTTTAAATAACTTGTGAACATAGTAATGTTTGACTCTCATTTGAAAAGCACACACCCCTACATAGAGCTGTCTTATTCTTTCACTGAATATCTATTTATTAATTTCTGTACTTAAAATCTATGTAGAATAATTATATTAAATACTAATTATTCCTAGTGTTACATTAAAATAGATAATATATATATATATATATATACATATATATATACATAAAAATACATACATAAATACACATATGAGACCTGAAAGTATATGCATCAATGTGTTAAAAGTACTGACATCTTATCAAGGATTTGAGTTGATTTTAGTTGCTTCTTCCTGCATATCTTCTAAACACCTTTAATAATTTTATAATACATTAATGTAAAAATAAAAAATAATTATTACCCTGTGAGCTATCACTCAAGTATGAGTTAATACTATGGAGCTTTTAAATTTTAAATTTCCTCTTTAATTTCCTGCTATTCACTTTCATGAGTCAACAGATTTTTTCATTTAAGTTTAATTTTTATTGAGTGTGATGAGTAGTCTTAAAGAAATTTACATAGGAAGTTAATTGTTTGCCAGATGGAGTCTTTAAAACATTCATTATGGACTTTGATAAAATTTTAATAGCATGCTAAATAGAGAAAGTGAAATTAGGGGAAATTAGCTCAAATGAGAGAGAGAAAGAAGAAAAACTACACACATTTGTAAATGACTACCCTCCTTTCCAGAGCTGGCAGTGTGTTTAGTGAGGCACTGTGAAAGATATAAGTTTACAGCCCATCTAAGCCCAGGGCCTATGCAACTAAGCAGGTATTAATATGTGCTTGATCCTTCTTCCTTCCCCTACTCAGTATACACACATCTTTAAGATATCACGGTTTCATTAGATTAGTGCATAGGTCAGCAGATACCTAGAAGCCAATATCAAATTAAGAGAGAGCATTCATTTGGAGTCAAGTAATGTCAGGTTCTAGTCTGGATTCTCATAGGTACTTATATTTCCTACTCTTAAGCAAACACTCCTTTTCTCTGTTTCCATGTTCTGAGACTTCCAATAATACACTAAATTGTCACTTTCCATTAATTGTACACCCCCAAATTCTCTGTGCCATGCACCGTCTTCTGCAGAGTTCTCCCACAATTCTAAAATCTCCATTAATTTCATGGTTTCCCCATAGTTTTCATCCTTTATGAATGCCATTCCTTTACAGACTCAGTGTAGCCTAGTCCAGCATTCTCAATTCCCATCTCATATATTCTTTGCACCCATTTAACATTCATCTGATTTGTTCCATGCATCAGAATCTTAGCTCTGTTAACTGGTCATTAAATCCCCTTTTATTCATTCTATGTCAACACCCAAGCTGCTGGCCATGGCGAAGGAGTCACTCAGCTTGCATTAAATTCTTAAGCATTGACCCATGACTCTCAAAACTCTCCTGAAAATTCTTATACATTTCACTAGGAAAATCACTTTCTCCTTCTCTGAGAAAACTTTCACATTTCTGTGACATCTTCAAATCTCTAAAACCCTCTCTTCCTCATGGTTACTATCAACTGAAAACTGCCCTCTGTGCATTCTTGAGACAAAGTTAGAAATGATTTCATGATTTCACTTCTATCTTATTTTTCTATGACCATGTGGCAAGGAACTTTTGCCAGGAAAGTGAAAGAACGTTTCTGTTTTCTTTTTGGAAGAGCCCTTAGTTTGTGAGCTGGGTTTCATAACTTCTTATTCGTTTGAAAATTTTGCTTCTAAGGTGATCATCTGTTCTGCGTTTTCCACTCCTCTGTGTTTTTCCTTTGACATGAACATGGCATAATATCTCTTACTAACGAGATGACTCACTCGACCAAATGTGTCCCTGCCATATTACCCAGCTTTTGCCATATTAGACTCTTTTGCTTGTAGGACAAATGCATAGTTTTATTTACTATGCTTTATTTGCCCATTTTCTCTTTTCTTTTAGTTGTTGTTCTTTTCTTTTCTTTTGAGATAAAGTCTCACTTTTATGGCCTAGCACTTGCATTGCAGAGAGGATGAGCTCAATCTTGCAACAATCCTCCTGCCTCCCAAATGCCAGAAGTGCCAACTTCTACAATAAAATGCCTAACGCTTACTTCATTTTAACCTACTTATGGTCCATCCTACACACACAGAGGCAATTTAAATTTATCTCTGTCATAGTTATGACATTTTCTGTCTTGCACAATCAGAGCATCAATTCTCAGTCCTAATTGATTTGTCAGGATCATTTGGTATAGGTGTTTAGCTGTCACTAGGTCATCAAAGATGTCTTCTTTTGAAAAAAAAATTAGAACGTAATATTTTTCTGTGCTCTCCTTGCTTTGCCAGCTTCCATGTTGTGGTTTCCTTGCTATTGCTCCTGAAAGTGGTGTATTGTGTCAGATACCAAGTGAAAATACCTAGCCAGCACTCCTGCTAGAGTGCCATATCTCATCCAGATTCACACCTTAAACGCCTCAGTTGACTCCCCTCCTGAATCTGAAGCTGTGACCTTGTTCCTCAGCTATTGTGCCCAGCTAACTGTCAATCTCACATATTTGTTTAAATACCAGTGGGTCCCCTTCGCCTGGACTGCCCCCTCTGTCCAAAGCTGCTTCTCTTTTAACAGTCCTTGTCTGAGCTAAGTGGATCTGCTCTTTCCCTTATTATCCAGCCAAAACTATCTCTGAAGTATCATTTATTTATATTCTTCAGGAACTATGAGTAGGACGATATATCCTTCTATAAAATACATATATCAAAACCAACCTGTTTTTCTTACCTATGAAAGCCAGCTCACCCATGCTTGGACCACTCAGGTTGCCTAGTTCACTGTTCTCCAAGTAATTAGGGTAGTAGTTTTCAAAATGTAATACAGGCTGCACCACTTTTATTATTAAAAACAAAACAATGCACAAACTGTAAGTTCATGTAGAAGGGTTATGATTTTTGTACCTTTGGATTACTGGCAACTAACAACAAAAACAGTAAGGAAAAGATAGGTTACAGAAGGACTTATTGTTCATCTCTTGTAAACTGCCTATTAAGACTTAGAGGCTGTTTGTCTTTTTTCTTTTTCCATAGTCATGTATGTGATGTGTATATAGAAGCCCAAGGTTGATTTCTGGGATGATCCTTAATCATTTTCTGCCTTATTCATTGTGCCAATGTCTGTGAATCATTGAGAAATTGAACTCACCTGATGTGGCTAGTCTTGACTACAAGTTTGTTCCGGGGATCACCCATGCGTCTCATAAGGCTGGGAAGAGCGGTGGGCTGCCATGTTTACCTAGCATCTAAGTGAGATTTGGTGATCTGGAGTCTCACACTAATACTTGCCTTGCAAGCACTTTAACTAAATATCAAGAAGTCTATCTTGCCCTGGCTCCTTTTAATAGTAAGGTTTCTCAATAGTAATGGTATACTTCTGAGAGCCGACATATTAATAAAATGAGGTATTAAGAATATATGTGCGTGATATTATAAACATTTGCATTGATTGATTCAATTTCAAGCATCATCGGAGATAAGTACAAACACCTTAGGTTCATTCCCTCATATGAAAACTGTGGTACACAAAGAGTTCAAATTCATCTCAACAGCAACTATAGAGTGAGTATTTTAGAACAGATTTTATACCAGGCTCCATGCAACTCCTTCACTGTCCTTCCAGTAGCAGAGGTACAAGTGACACATACCCTTTCTGATTATTGCTACAGTGTACAGATTATTTTAGGCAAATGAGATACAGAAGTGACTGAGTGTGTAGGAATAATGGACAAAATCCTATTTCATATGTTGCATAACACTAGAATAGTAAATAGTAACCAGGAAGAAGAACAGAGTGGAAATCTCCCCCCCCCCCCAAAAAAAAAATGAGTAGTTCTATGACACACTTCAGCTGGACTATGGGCAATGAGAAGAAAGTAAGCATATAGCAAGAAGCAAAAAGAGAAAACCTTTCCAACACAAGCAAACAGCTGTTCAAAGGCCCCCAGAAGAGTCACATGCTTAGATTGTTTAGGATGAATGAAATAAGGACTGGAAGGAGACAGGTTAGAGAGACAGAACAGGTGAGGAAATGAATGCCCTGGTTAACATTGCAAGTTAGCTAATTTAGGTCTGAAGGCCTGAAGAGTTTAGTCATTCCAGTGGCATAGTCATATTTGTGGTGTGAAAACATTGCTTTGGCTGTAGCACGGCATCTTCCTGTCATAGGGCTAAGAAGAAAGTGCAGGTGTGCCACACAACACATAATTAATGGGGAAATTGGCCAATAGTGAATGAAAATAGACTTCCTAAATGTACTAGAAATTATAGAACCAGCTGGGTGGTGACGGCTCATGTCTCTAACCCTAGAACTTGGGAAACAGAAGAGGTGGATCACTGTTAGTCCTAGGACTGCTTAGTCTACAGAAAGAAACCCAGGACAGACAGACAGGACTACACAGAGAAACCCTATCTAAGGTGGAAAAATTATAGAATTGATCTCTATTATTTTTTAGGATGGAAGAGAGGAGTTAAAGATGCCTACAGAACAAATTCCTGTTACTAACAGACACTCAGCCAGGGGCATGTGTTATCTCTCAAGCCTTACTGATGCCCAGGGTTATCTGTCACTTTAGATGAGTAACTACCATGCCTCTGAGTGATTTGTCAGTGTTCTATATAGGAGGCTATCAGACTGTGAATTCCTGGTATGATTTACACCACAAGAAGCTATTTCACTTGTTTGGATAATAGATTTAGCATGGCTGGGAAACCTTGACCAAAATGCATGACTGTGGTTGAACAAAGATGCATGTCTGGTGCCTCCTATAACGTCCCTCAGTCATTAACAAGATAGGGATATTCTTTTCAACTGGTAAGATAATCAAAGCTTGTAGCCATTTCTTAAAGTATAAATCTGTGACTTTTCTTGGTTGTTATTTTACTCACAAATAAGGCAGAAAAAAGTAATTGACATATTTCGTCTTAAAAATTCTCACAGATGAATCTCAGTTTTAGTACAAAGTGAGTTACATGGGAATTTTGAAAATAATTCTTATGAAATAATGGGTTACCCATTAAAGGTATCCAATGGCCTGACCAGCTTCATCCAGATGTCTTGAAGGTTTGATTTGTTTAGGCCATATTGTTTGATCCCACATTATTGATCATTGTGAAATTTTCTAAATTCAAATATAATTAAATATCTATTGCATCAAGTAATGTGGAGAACTGGGCTTCTGAGCACCTCATTTTTTCTAGGCTGCCTTAGTTCTTTTCAGTTACTAGTAATAAAAATGATAATCAGAGCCCAAAAAGATTGTGGATGAGTTTTCAATATTGTATAGCCAACCATAGCAAGGGCTCATTCAAGTTTTGTTAAGTAATTTTAGATAATAGGTTATTTCCTCACACAAATTCCATTGTATGTTTAACTATGCTATATCTTTTCAGTATGCTTGAAACAGATGCATGTGTTTAGCCCTCAAAGTGACACCAAGGGAATGTGGTAGAACCTATTCAGGAGGTGGAGCCCAGTGGAAATCCCTTAGGACATTGGAGTGTGCCCTCCAAATGTACTTCACAAGTAATGTCTTGATAGTTCTTTTCACAATCTTTACAAGGAGGGAACCCATTTCTGTTCTCTATTTTCTCTGGAAGAGATGGGACCATTGCTTTCATGTCACTCCTACTGTGGAGCATCTCTGGCTACTGCTCTCACCAGAAGCCATGTACCCATTTTGTTCAATCTTGCCTCCAAAACTGTGAGTTAAATAGGTCTTTTATATTTCTAAGTTAGATCTCCCAGGTATTTTATTATAGTGACACAAAGCTGACTAATGCACTGCCTGACAGAATCTTCCCTGTTTTCTAAGTGATAATCGGATCTCTTACTACTGACGAGAGATGGTAAAAAAACAAGTTTTTGAAGTAGAATATTCGTGACAGGCTATAAGCCACTTAATACATTCTCCATTAAAGCAACCTGTTACTGTTTTCCTTCTTTCGATAACAAAAGAACAATTTTTCAAAATGGTAGGCAGAATGACGGCTAGTGACAGGTCTGTGAATTTAGGTCTCTATTATCTAGAAAAAAAGAAAATACTCTGATTTAAGAGCCAACAGTTTTTCATTTGTGAAGAAAACCTTTCACTATATTAACTATAGAACTCAGATGTCAAAGAAAAAACTGGTAGAACTAAAGTTCCTAGGTATCTGCAGAATCATTAATCTAACTTTTCTTTGAATGTAAGCCTCAAAGTCTCAGGATCAAGATGTGCCTAGTAAACATACCTCAAAGGGCATATTTAGATTAATTAACATCAGGAGCTTTCAGCAAAAACTCGGCTGCTGACTTCAATTTTCTTTCTTTCTTTCTTTCTTTCTTTCTTTCTTTCTTTCTTTCTTTCTTTCTTTCTTTCTTTCTTTCTTTCTTTTTAACCTAGCAGCTCCCAGCTGAGTTATCTTCCCTTTCCAACTTTAAAATCCTGTTACCAGAATATTAACTAGCACTGTGTGTCTATGCCTGAACCTTAGTGGACCTCATCTATACTGACCCATAGGGTTTCTTAGCCTTGTGCTATCCTTCTTTCAGATGGGTCTTAACTTTTCACTGGTATGTCCATAATGATACTTCCTCAATGAATTGCTTTTAGGAAAAAGAGATATCTATATTTATAAAAGTATCTTAGTCTGTTTGCATTTGAACTAACAGAGTGCCATAGATTGGGAAATTTATGAAAAAAAAAATGGTTTATTTGGTTCAGCTCTGGAACGTGGAAAGTCTACGAGAACAATGTCAATGTCTGCCGAGAGCCTAGGGCCGCTTCTTAATAAGGCAGAAGGGCAATCAGGCATGCCCTGTATCCACTCCTTAGATAATTGCTTTGATCCTATGACGATTCCAATCTGCTCATGAAGACAGTGCCTTCATAAACTGCCGCTGCTTAAAGTCTTCTCGCTCCATACTAGAAAAGGGGCAGTTAAATTTCAACCTGAGTTTTAAGGATGCTATGAAAACCATAGCAAAAGACATGCATAGGAAGGATAGGTCTCTATCATGACCAAAATGAGCCTTGTAATCTGAGGGAATACTTCTCTGTGACCTACCTCAACAATGTATAGAAGATTTATAATGTTGGGCTGTGTGTGTGCCATGTATATTCAGGACTATGACAGAAGTTCTGAAACTGGAGAATCTTGGAACTAGCAAAGGTCCAGGGAGCTGAATAGAAGGATGCCCAGCAGGCACACCTGACCTACTGAATTTTAGATCTTGAAAAGTGACAAATGTTTGTGCATTTGTCATTGACAACTGAGTGAAGCCTAACAGGCTATATTTTCTTCTAGCTCAACCGCCGGGTTATCAGGAACAATAAACTACCACTTTTAGTACTTGCCACAACTATCAGGCTAGCAGAAATATAACCAGCAATTCTTACTACTTTGATTCTTCACTTTTCAGACATATCCACAACTATTTCATAATTTTCCAACGTTGTTTGGTGACTAGAAAATTTGCCTATTACTTGGTCATTTCTCCTCCTGCGAAATTGCATTGACATCCATCGTCTTTTTCCAAGTTGACCCTATGAGCCTCCTAGTTTGTACTTTAACCCTTTCCACCAGACAGATGTTTGTGGCTTGTCTGCCTGTTGATTTTTTCTTACCATATTCTCAACTGTCCTGAAGTTTGCTACAGATGGCTGTCTTTCCCGACATGACCCAGGACTGTGAACTCCAGGAATGAGCCATGGTTGTTCTGCTGCTAACACATCAGTATGTTCCTAGACATCTTGAAAGGAGAGTGTGTAACCTATTCCAGTTTCATCAGGGGCAAGTCTACAACTGCTTAGAATTCTGAGACAGAAGTCTATCGCCTTCCAGAAAACAAGGAGTTTCTAAGAGAGAGAAGCAGCTGGAAGCCATTTTATAACAGGAGAGACTCCCTGCTTCCAAATGAACCCAGCATTTTAGATGACAGAGTAAATAAATGGTAGAGAAAACAGCCTTGGTTACATCTTGTAACCATGAACAGACCAGCCCTGAAAACCTCTGTCTGAATTTTTGTTACAGGAAATAATCCATACCCGTCATGGTGTTTTGCTGTTTGAATGGAGCCTTGTGTTGTCTTTAAGGAAAACAAACTCTAAGTGTTGTAGGTGATTATAAAAACCCCAAGGAATTTGCTTAGGACCCTCATAAATGTGCCTCAAAACATTCCTCTCAGAGAGCTGTCTTCTTTCCTGCCACATTTCATGGAATTGGATTCTCTCTCCACTCTTGCAGACACCCATGTGGCAATGCTATCCGATGCCCTCCTTTCCAGTCTCTCGGCCTTTTCAAAGGATTCCTCCCTTCCCCTTCTCTGCCTATCTCCCCATTTTTCCAAAAGGTTTAGCACTCTGTTGCTGAATTTATTGCTGCTTTGTCCTACCTGACCCTGAAGAACAAATACCTGTTTGACTGGAGACAATGGAAAAAGGGGAGAAGCCCAGGAAAAAGGAAAAATCCTGGTATCTAAATACAGTGCTCTTTCAGAGAGATGTGTAGTAGAGACGCCCAAAAGTTATTTTAAGTGTTAGAGACATCATTAGAATGTATAGGTTTAACTGTTTATATTTTATCATTTACTTTGACAAGCTTGATGCTTTTTAATATTTTAAATAATCTTTTGGAGAAAATGAATGCATGTATGTATTCTGAAGCTATTCATAGGCATCAGAATTTCCATGTTAAATGATCTGATTCTAAAAGCATGATGGCCATGCTGTCATGGTGAAGAAAAGGACATCTTTAATTTCAGATAATTAATTTTGTTGATCTTAAAATTGCTCCTCACCATATTATTGTAATTTCACCTGAACAACTTCAACAGTATTCAACCCAGATTGCATATCTCTTTTGAAAAGTCCACACTCCACCATAGTAAGCTTGCCCATCCTCACTATCCCCTCTAGGCCTCCTACTTGTCAGTGAGTATCTCATATCTACCTTTTATTGGCTAATAATTATGTCCATGGTTTATTTGTTTTGTAGCCACAACATGTGAGGTAAGATGAGTGATGCTCAATGTTTAAGATGAAATTCTGCAAAGACATTAAACTAACTAGGATTAACCACTCACAAATTAATGCCCCACCATCTCACAAGTTTGTATCTTGCTGCCATTTTAGTTTTTGGAGATGGAAGCTGATTGTCTTGTGAGGAGTTCCCCAAAGGGACTGCACTGATATACAGTGAGAGATAAGAGAACATTTAGTAAGAAATGGTACAAGTTATGTATGGATGCCAAGAGTTGGAAAGTCAGAAAAATCAAAGTATGATTCCATCTGAGTCTAGGGCCAGTGTCCTACAAAAAGTCAAGTGGGAAATGACAAGTTTAAGAAGAAGCCATGGGTTTGGCTTTGGGGCCACTATCTCAGGCAATAAAATATCTATATCTTCTTTACACAGAGAGAGTTCTCTCTGCTACCTTCTTTGCCTACCTGGGCTCTGTTGATGAGTGCACATTTCTTTACCCAGACTGCTAATTCACATGTTAATTCTTTTGGAAATACCCTCAAAGATACAGCCAGAAATAGTGTTTTACCAGCATTCTGGCTATCTTTAGCCTAGCATACTGATATGTAAAACTAACCCTCACACTGACCAAGACGTTGTTTTGTTACATTTGGATTTGTAAATCATAATCTAGAATGGAAATTTTTCAGCAGAAGTGACACCAATCCTTTCTTTGCTTTGCATTGGATAAATTAAGCCACCATTACATACAGAGTCCACAAACTGAATAGCAAGACATTGCTGGACAGTGCTAAAATAACCAAAACAAAAGTCACGGGCCCAAGACCCAGGCTAATAGCAAGGATCCAATACCGCCCTTCGGTTACAGTCATTGAACTGTCATTAGGAAACTACAGTTTCCAGAGGTTAGTAATGAGTTCAAGGTTGTAAGAGAACAGCAGGAGTCCTTTTTCTTTTGAATATGGTACAATTTCCCTACCAAAAGCTAGCAAGAACTGGTAAGATCTTAGTAATGAGAAAAAGCCAATTAGTATCTTAATATCCAATTTTGGTAACTAAAATATGACTTCATAAAGCCAGTATAACCAATGAGTTTATGCCACTCTATATGTGGTCAGTGTTTAAATAAGTCTTTTGAGGAGATGCCTGCAACCACTGATAGAGCATTTGCTACCATGGTTCCTATCCACTTTCATTTTACCAGAACTAAAGGGAAATTGGGAGATTAAATCTTCAAGTCCCCAAACAGCTGAAAGAGTTCTTGCTTTAATCTTTTTCCCTTTATAGTTTTTATCTTGATTTTTTTCAGTAGTATGCTAATAAGAGGTACAAGAAAAAAGACAATTTTTTCTCTCAAAATAATGTGTATATATATTTAACATATAATACATAAACATACATGTGTGAGTATAGCTATGAACCTATATTCATACATAAACATTTTGTTAAATTATTTCATTGTATTGTGTATATACATATCCTATATGCATATACATTCATTTCAGTTATCTATATTTATATATGTACAAATAGATAATATATCATTGAATGGATAGCTCTATGAGTAAATAGACAGGAGGAAGAAATGTTCTTTGTAAGCTGGAGCCAATGCTTATGATCTAGAGGTTGTGATGGTAGCAACTACAAGGATGCACTATTGTCCTTATAGAAGGATTTATATCATTCAGTAAGGTTGAACCTTGTCCTAGTTAGTACTGTTAACTTCACACAGCCTAGAATAACCTGAAGAACATATCCGTTGAATAATTATATTTGTCACGTTGAGCATTTATCAGTGGGCGTGTCTGTGAGGCATTGTCTTGACTGATGATGGACATGTGTACTTAGTTACTTTTCTGTTGTTGTGACAAACACCACAACCAAAAGTGACTAATGGAAGAAAGGCTTTATTTTGGGCGGTAGCTCCTGGAGGGTAAGGGCACCAAGTTCATCAGGAGGCAGGGCAGCAGGTGGAGGGACTGGCTGAAGAATCAGGAAACTGAGATACTACATCTTCAACTGAAGCACAAAGCAGGGAATGAGAGCTGGAAGTGGGGCTGAGCTATGTATTCACAAAACATATAACCCCCACCTCCACTCTGCCTCATTCCCCCAACACCCCACTCTCCAACAACTCACCCCCAAGACCCCAGCCCTAGTGATGTACATCATCCTGCTAGGCTATACTTCCCCACTACCTTTCCCTATCAATTCCATCAATGGGGGTCAAGTGTTCCTATATCTGAGCCTGGGGGGGGGGTAGTCTCATTTAAATTTCTACAGTGCGGAATACACTGTTCCCTGGGCATGTTGCCTTATATTGTATAAGAAAGCTAGCTAAGTATGAGCATGCTGAGTTAGCATTCAGTTATCATTCATCATTTCTACTTTAAGTTCCTTCCCTGACTTCCCTCTGTCATGGACCATAGCCTGCTAAGTGGAATAATCCTTTTTCTCTCTTAGATTTTTTTATGGTGGTGATATTTGCCATAGCAGCAGACTCTGAAACTAGAAAATACCTCATGTATTAATTATCTATGATGATTATCCCCTGTCATAAAAGTAATTCTGCCATATGAGATCAGGGCCACTGTTTTAAAAACAAACACTGTTTAAGAAAGAACTAAAGGCATTTGTCCCATGATCAGCAAAGCACTGTGTGGCAGAGCAGATTAATCTGCGAGTTACACTAGCATTGCTCAGTGCCACCTGCAGGTGCAGGAAAAATGAAAAACCTTTTAGGGGTAAATGGCTTATTTTTCTGACAAGCTGTGATTTAGATCACCTCCAAGGTTTTACTGCATTTATCATCAGGAAAATTAAATCAAATGATATATCATCCTTTATTAGCATTCTAGATGCAGTTGCAAGACAAAGACAGAGATAGATAGTGATGTACTTTTTCTGTTTAACAGTATTTCTTATTGCTTGTAAATATGCCATGATCTCCTTGCATAATCTCCGTCTGCTTAAGTTATGCTCAAATGTCAGTAAGACCACTATAAAACTTTGAAGAAAAAAAAAAAACAGAAAGTGATATTTCTTTTGTATATTTGGCATCTTCTTAATGAAGGAAAACTAACATAAGTATCATTCCAATTATATATATTGGAAATTTTCTGAAAGTAGATCCATATTTTCTGAAAGAAAATTAGCAAGCACACGGCAGACACAGTCATTTCATTTACTTGATATAATACCCGCATTTTTGGTATATCTCATATTTTAGTATTCCTACATTATTTTCACATTATGTGTTGATAGTTCATTTCCTCCTTCAAAGTGTTACATGAAATAAGAAAACAAATCCTGGTGCTTTTCATTTTTCCAAAGAGCAAAAGAACACACAGACCACTTAGTGTTTCTTTGGGTTCCCCAAGGCCACTGAATGCATGACGAAGGCCATCTTGACCCTCCAGCCCAGCTCCTTCCTGTAATCCCTTGCTGTGCTTCTGACTGTCTTTAACACTAAAAGCTTGCAAATCATTTGCCTTCTCCAGTAATGCTGCCCAAACATCGAAATACAGTCCATGATTTCTCATCCAAACTAAGCTGAAATCAGAGACAGGCATTCTCTCCTAACAAATCACATTGTTAAACACTGCCAAATAATTTGTACCTGCCCTTTGAAAGGCAACTGTCATAAATGTTAAAGGCCGTGACATTGTTTCACTTACTGTGGTCTCTTTCTTGCCTTCTCATAAAGACTCTGAGATTTTAAATATTCCTATTTGAAAGACTTTTGTTACATGGATTTGGTTTGATTTTTTTTTTCTGTATTATCTACCAAGTATTTTTATTTCAATTTTTTCCCAAGACAGCAAAGTATTTTGAGGGTAGCCTTTGCAGTGAGAAGTCAAATTATAACCTCAGCGTGTTACAGATTTGTGAATGTGACCAGGTTACTCTGTGCCTCAGTATTGATGCCTGTTCAAGTGAGATTATACTAATACCCACCTCAAGGGCTCTTTTGAAGTATAGATAAATGCATGAGTATGACATTTAGCACTTGTAAACAATGTCTGGTTCCAGGGAGTGTTACAAAAGGGCCTCAGAAATGTTGTCATTGATATTAGTCTACTTTTTGTCTCTTGAAGACCTTGAGAAGCCAATGTCCACTTTCTTCTTGTCTTGTCTTTCTGACTCCTCTTCTTTCTTCATTGTTCCCTGTGTAGTTTCCTCCCTTTGGCAATGTTTATGATTATTATTCTTCCTCCTAATATTTCCTCACCTCTTGTTCATCAGAGAAGATATTGCTCAGCCCAGGTTTGATCCCTAGCATCAAAAACAAATTCATTGCACAGACAGGTATTAAATGCCCATAGTGGTACCAGCGGTTGCTGACTTGTTGGTTACTTTCTCTGTGACAAGTGTATGAAATGCTATGATAGAGTGGTGTCTCCAGGTTCCTTGGAGAGCCTAAGAGTTAAAAGGGATGCCACTGAGTAAATAGTATCATTGCTCAAACAGGACCTACCCTACATTGCCAGCCAATCTT
The DNA here is from genome assembly GCF_900095145.1 of Mus pahari. Lineage (NCBI taxonomy): Eukaryota > Metazoa > Chordata > Mammalia > Rodentia > Muridae > Mus > Mus pahari. The sequence continues at coordinate 62,958,086 of NC_034590.1, forward strand.
TGCCATTTTCTTAATCTATAAAATGATTCCATGATAAATGCCTACAGCAAGGGGAGACTGGATCTTTTCAAGCTCTTTCTGTTGCAGAGAAATAAAAATCCAGGCATTTGCATGGGACAGTTGTTAAAATGAAGCATGTCCAAGAGTATGCTTCTGGGGGCCTACTTTCAGTGATAAGATATGTGAGAGTCAATATATTTCACAAGGAATGTTATTACGGCTTTAAGACTAAATTCACGCTGGCATCCTTAGCCACTTCCTCTTCTTTAAATTCACGCTGGCATCCTTAGCCACTTCCTCTTCATGCACAACACTTAGAGACTGGCTGTCTTCAGCCTGGAATGTTTAGATATGAATTATATAGTACAAGCGTTGCAGTGCAGTCTGTCACATCTGGCAGTGCCTCAAGTGATCAGAGGTGAGCAGATCTACTTCGCCAACACCATCAGCTGCAGTTGGATTGCTGTATACTGCGCTGCTGAGGCAACCCATAAAATGTTGATTTGGTTTCTGACTAGAAAGAGCCGATTTTCCAATATGTAGAAAAATGTATCTAACCTTTGGTTAATGAGGGATATAGGTTATAGAAAACATGAAGGAACTAAAATTTAAGAACAGTTATTACACCATAGAATCACAGCAAAAAAAAAATCATTGAGCAAGCACAAAACAACAACAACAAAAATAGAAATATGAACAGAAGGACCCAGGACTAGTCACCTAATATTCAATAAAGGTGTCAAAACTATTACATTGGAGAAAAGACAGATTCTTGAACCAATTTTGCTGGGAAAAAATAAAAACTAGATATCGACATGTAGGAAAAGGAAGAAAGGAAGGAAGGGAGGGAGGGAGGGAGGGAGG
>NC_034590.1:62959097-62991536 GCF_900095145.1 Mus pahari
AGGGAGGGAGGGAGGGAGGGAGGGAGGGAAGGAGGGAGGGAGGGATGAAGGAAGGCAGGCAGGCAGGAAGAAAGGAACAAATGGGACCTAGAAAGCTGGCTTGAAGGTTAACAGCAGTGGCTATTCTTCTAGAAGATACAGTTTGATTCTGAGGACCTACATTATGGCTCATAACCATCTATAACTCCAGTCCAAGATGACCTAGCATCATTTCTGGCCTCCAAAGACACTGAACACACATATGGTACACATTCATACATGCAGAAAAAACACCCATACATCCATGATTACAAGTTTCATATCTTTCACTATGAAAGAAAATATATTAAATTAGACATCACCATATTCAATGGAATAAAGAAGATCAATTATGCAAATTTTGTATGCTTTCATGCACATGTGAGAACTAGAACACACCCACTTCTATGTGACTTGCCAATTAGAGGACAGTCTTAGAAAAGGAAAAAGGCAGGCAGGGAAGTAGAGAAGGAACAGGAGAAGGACACTGGGGCTGAATAAAATTAAGATACATGGTATACTTGAACATAAATGTCATTATGCTTTGTAGAACAAATATGCTCTAATAATTTAAAAAATGTAGAGTACTCAAGCCTTTCATTTACATTCAATAGTATTTGCATGTAACTTGAGTACATCGCCCCCCCATATACAAAATTTTATTATGAAACTTCCCAGTGTACATCAGTGTAGACACTGTGACAAACTGCCTGGCCTACACTTAGCAACAACATTTTACCTTTTGCCACAGGCTATTTCTGGTCGAAAACATTTAAGCATTTCACCTATAAATAAAGATTTTCTTAAAGCTAAACATAATACAGCCAACAAGTCAAGACCAACTCCTTTAAAATGGTTCAATATACAATGGATGTGCAGTTCTTGCCAACTTTGTTTTTCTAGAATCATTAAGAAGAAGAAAAAAGAAAGGAAAACCAGTTTAGTAAGACAAAACCAGGAATTTGCCTCTGGAAGCTCTCTCTGCTCCTCGCTCTCCTGTTATACTGCTGTTTCAATGAAGGTTTTGTTTTCCCTCAGCAGAAGCCAAAAGGTCTGAATCGTTGGGGTAAACACAGAGGAGGCTAAAGAGGCAGTCTTGTCACAACTCTGGCACAGACAGCACTCTAGGCCTGTTGCACGAAAGGGGAAGTGATTTCTCTTTCCTCTATTGCCTCCCAGTGATTTAGGCTGTGTGATTTAAAAACAAACAAAAACAACAAAAACCACACAGCAGCTCAGTCAGAAGACTGTAAGTGCATAGCCGTAGATGGACCATTACATCAACTTCCCTCTTTCTGGAGAAGGCTCCGGGACCATTGCAGAAGAGAAGGCAGAAGGAATGTCTGAGCTGGAGGATGGAGAGAAGATTATGACATGTTATCCTCTGGATATGACATCTGGTCTCACATCCTTGAACTTACAACTAATGTGGTTAGTGCACAAAACCTGTAAAAGTTCAACCATGGATGGCGGCCAGGGTGACACCCTTCAGGCCCTCTCCCCTAGCTGAGAAGCCATTGGCAGTGAAGATTTCTAGGGAAGGCAAAGTCACTTTTCTTTGATGGCCGGATACTGCTGGTAGGTTGCACATTCCCCAGTGGGTAGCCAATGACAACAGGGTGGCACAAATTAGACTGAAGTGAGTTAAAAAAAATGAAAGTATGTATTTGTTTATATATATATATATATATATATATATATATATATATATATATATATGTATATATCAGGAGTAGTATATATATGGAGTGTTTTTTTTTTTAATTTTTAAATTATCTTTAATCTTTTTATACAGCCTGGTCTTTATCCCCTTCCCATTCCACCCTCCTATAGGTCCTCATCCCATTCCTCCTCCCCCATCTCCAAGAGGATGTCCCCACTCCACCCACCCTGCCAGGCCTCCCCACTTCCTGGGGCCTCAAGTCCCTTGAGGGTTAGGTGTCTCTTCTCACTGAGGCTAGACCAGGCAGTCCTCTGCTGTATATCTTTCCCAGGTCTCAGACCAGCTGGTGTATGCTTCCTGGTTGGTGGCTCAGTGTCTGAGAGATCTCTGGGGTCCAGGTTAGTTGAGTTCTGTGGATCTTCCTATGGGATCACCCTCCTCTTCAACTTCTTCCAGCCTTTCCCTATTTCAACCACAGAAGTTTTCAACCACAGACTTCAGTCCATTGGTTGGGTGTAAGTATCTGTGTCTATCTTGGTCAGCTGCTTATTGGGTTTTCCGAGGGCAACCATGCTAGGCTCCTGTCTGTAAGCACACCATAGCGTCAGTAATAGTGTCAGGCCTTGGAGCCTTGAGATGCATTCCAAGTTGGGCCAGTCACTGGACCTCCTTTCCCTCAGTCTCTTCTTATTTTCAAGTCCTCTCTTCCAGATTCTGTTCCATCAATTGAAGTATTCTGAAACCATTGTTAAATGAAATTCCATTGATTAGATATCATTTCCAGTATACAGTAAATATTATGTAAATCATTGATTGTGTCAATTGCTTCAGACATAAGGAAGGAAGTCATCTGTATATATTTAGTGCACAAATAATTCACTTTTCTAAATGATTTTTATCCAGACCTGGGTAGATAGTCGGTAGGGAACCCACAAATAGAGAAAATGACTGTTTTCTGGAAATCTGAAGTTTGTTGTTAAATTCATTCCTTGTATTACCTTTTGAACCCTCTTTACAATTTTCTGAAGTTATTATTATTGTATCTGCTTTCCAAAATGAGGCTGTGAATGGTTTGATTTGAAGAAGATACACAGCTCAGAAGTGGTGGAGCAGACATTTGAACTGAGACTGGCTCAAACCAAAGTTTCCCAAGGACTGGCCTGCCTTATGGTTTGGTGTTTGTCTGCTTACTGTCAATGCTGTGGGCTGTTTCATGTAATAGTCTAACTCTCCCTATGGAAAACTTAGCCCTCAAATTGCTAATATGGGGATTCTTTGCTCGGTTCCAAGAGAATGCTTCCCAACCTGAATACAATCTGCATTTGTGCTCAATGGGGAACAAACGTAACAGCATTAAAATAAAGGCAGGACTTGCTGTAAAATCAGTTTTTTAATTCTCAGGGTTCTTACCTAATGAGTTAGTCTTAGATAGTTGTGTATCACTCTTGGAACCCCAAGTAAGGCAATTAATTATTAACCCAGTTCACATGTATATGTACAACTTACAGCCCTGTGCAGACTGAGCCATATAGTGGAAATAGACTTTCATTCTTTCAGCCAATTTTATGGTAAGTGTCCACATATACAAGTTGACTAAGGGACATGTTGTGTGATCAAAATAATAAAATGTGTGTTGATAATTACCTTGAGAACAAATTGGTGCTTCCCAGGCTTCTTTTAGCTTTGAAAATGGTGTCAACTGTAATTATGAGTACATGATATACAGACAGCACTCTATACACACTATAATCTTGTCCTGTCCCCTGAGAGGCTATGCCCTCCAACTTATCTGAAGCCTCATGTACAAAGAACTGGGCTTCTCATTCAATACACAGGCTGCTTTCCTCTTTCCTTTTAATGGTTGTGAGTTCTTCAGAGCACAGGAAAAGATTAACTCACCATACTTAGGTGGTTTCATATGAAGCATATCAAAGCTGCATAGTTTTAAAACCTCAAGAAGTTAAACCTCCTAAACATTTATAAGCCACTTTGGGTTTGCCAGGCCCCAAGCCACCCCAGAGTTTTCTGACCATCTGGGAGGCTGCCACGAACTTCACAATAGCAGCCCTAGAAATACTCCATGCCTGAAAACCAGTGACTGTCAAGCCTAGCTGCGTCTTGCATGTCTTGTGACCTTGGTCTGTTTAGAATGAATCTGTGGAACATTACATCATGTTTATATTTTTTTCCTGTGGCTCGTTACTGAATCTGTACTCGCACGCTGTTCCTCCCTTGGGTAACACAGACTGCTCAGTAGAAATTCCACAGGACAAACACTCTCAGTCCATCATCCTGCATTGCATGAGTGGAATAGGTGGAATAAATAGCCAACTCCTAGGAATTTTGAATCTAGGATTTCTTGAGCCTGAATGGAAGGACACTAAATTTTAGCATACATGAGTGCCCGCTCAAGTGTCCCCGAGAGACTCTAGCAACTTATCAAATGAGCTTTGAGCAGACTGCAATCTTCTGACCGGTATTTTCTGCCAGATGTTGGATGTAAATCTCAGTTCTAGCCAGTTGTCTCCTCTTCGTTATCAGCCTTTTTCACATCTGTTGAGAGTATTTTCTTATTCTACCTCCCAATTCTCAAAACCATATCCTTCTGTTCTTTTAAAAATCATCTAGTGAATGAATAGAGTTTTTTTTGATATGTGTGTGTGTATGTGTATGTATGTGTGTATGTATGTGTGTGAGTGTGGTGTGCATGCATAAGTGTGCTATTATGTGTGAGTATATTCATGAATATGTACACATGTAGAGGTCAAAGGACAACTTCGGGAAAGCTTCACCTTTCTCTGGGGTCTCTTTGTTATTTGCTGCCACTTATGTGATGCTGAGTGGCCATGAGCTTGTAGGACATCCCATATCCATCTCCTATCTTACCATTGGAGTATGTCAGATGTGCACCATCACATTCAGCTTTCCATGGGTTCTAGAGGGTTCAAATGCATGATACATGATCAGCCAGTGTTTACCCACTTAGAAGTCTCCCTAGCCCTGTATAGCTTTTAGGGTTTAATTTTCTTCTTACAGGCATAATAATAGTAGTAATAACAGCTATCAAATATTTTCAATACTCTAAAACACTCTATTTTATTTAATCTCTACAACAAGAAGAGCTTTATTGTCCTAATTTTGAAAATAGTAAAATTAAAAAATTAAAATTAAAAACTGACTAGTGTAGCAGTTAAACAAATAGGTAGCACTGGCTAGTCTAGAACTCACTGTAGTCCAGATGGCCTCCAACTGGTATCAAGCTTCCTGCCTTGCCCCCTGCCCCCTAGAATTTGGGATATATTTAACTAAACTTGGATTTTAAAATAATAGTTTCATTAAATGAATTCATTGTAAACAATTACATCTGTCCACATATATTGCTATAAGTATGATTGGAGAAAATTACTAAAAACTTTATATATCTGAAGAAACTGGAATTACAAAGTTAAATACCTTATTCAGTGTATATGGTTTAGAGATAAGCATGGATTCTGTCTGTCAGTCTGGAGCATTGTTTTCTCTCATATATTATCATTTTGGCATGACCTTCAGTATAATATGAAAGTCACTCTTCCTTACCGCACCTTTTGAGCTACTGAGTCTCATCAATTTTATCTTTAACCCAGTTCAAATTCCACCTACCTTTTCTAGACTGCCAGTTCCAGAGCCAGCATCACCTTTCAAGAGTCCATTAACTACCTAACTAGAGGTCCTCCCCATTGCTTTGCCTGTACTGTAGCTAGCATAGTCTTTCTCGAAATAAATCCTGACTAGTCATCATTACTTTCCAATGAAAACCGAATTTTCTTGGCCCACCAAGACACTTTGTGTGGTCCACTCTCATTGGCATTTCCAATTGGTCTCTTATCATTTCCTCGAATCTTTGCTTCCAGAACATGACATCATTTGGAATTTCACTGAGTCGTGTAGGCCTTATCCCACTCTTGTCTCACTCTGTGGTGGCTTTTCCTGTGTCCCCAGCCTTCTGCTTCACTGATGTCTGTTTGTGTGTCATGCACAGACTCAGGTATTCTGTCCTCCTGAGGGACTTCCCTGACCACCCTTTAGCACTTGAGTTTGCCTTCCTTACAAACCCTCTAAAGGCCTTCCATGAAGAAGACTTGCTGGTTTTTGTCAAGGTCTTGTTTTTTTTTTTTTTTGGGGGGGGGGTGGATTTAGCAATATTTTCTTTTTTCTTATTAGATATTTTATTTACATTTCAATGTTATCCCCTTTCCTAGTTTCCCCTCTGAAAATCCCTTATCCCCTCCTCTCTCCCCTTGCTCCCCAACCCAACCACTCCTGCTTCCTGGCCCTGGCATTCCCCTATAGTAGGGCATAGCACCTTCACAAGACCAAGGGCCTCTCCTCCCTTTGATGACTGTCTAGGCCATCCTCTGCTACAAATGCAGCTAGAGACACGAGTCCCACCATGTGTTTTCTTTGATTGGTGGTTTAGTCCTAGGGAGCTCTGGGGGTACTGGTTAGTTCATGTTGTTGTTCCTCCTATGGGGCTTCAAACTCCTTCAGCTCCTTGGGTACTTTCTATAGCTCCTTAATTGGGGATCCTGTACTCTGTGCAATGGATGATTGTGAGCATCCACTTTTGTATTTGTCAGGTACTGGCAGAGCCTCTCAGGAGACAGCTTCATCAGGCTCCTGTCAGCAAGCTCTTATTGGCATCTGAAAATTGGACATAGTACTACCAGAAGATCCAGCAATACCTCTCCTGGTCATATACTCAGAAGATGTTCTAACTTTTAATAAGGACACATGCTCCACTATGTTCATAGCAGCCTTATTTATAATAGCCAGAAGCTGGAAAGAACCCAGATGTCCCTCAACAGAGGAATGGATACAGAAAATAGGGTACATTTACACAACGGAGTACTACTCAGCTATTAAAAACAATGAATTCATGATATTCTTAGGCAAATGGATGGATCTGGAGGATATCATCCTAGGTGAGGCAACCCAGTCACCAAAGAATGCACATGGTATGTACTCACTGATAAGTGGATATTAGCCCAGAAGCTCAGAATACCCAAGATACAATTTGCAAGACACATGAAACTCAAGAAGGAAGACCAAAGTGTGGATACTTTGATCCTTCTTTAGAAGGGGGAACAAAATACCTACGGAAGGAATTATAGAAAGTTTGGAGCAGAGACTGAAGGAATGACCATCCAGAGACTGCCCCACCCAGGGATCCATTCCATAAACAACCACCAAATCTTGTCAAGGTCTTATATTTTCAATTCCCTTGATAACTATCCAAAATAAACAGTCTCAATTTTCTTGTCCATTAAAGAAAAGGCACGGAGCTGGAGAAAAGGCTCAGTGATTAAGAGCACCGACTGCTCTTCTGAAGGTCCTGAGTTCAAATCCCAGCAACCACATGGTGGCTCACAACCATCTGTAATGAGATCTGATGCCCTCTTCTGGAGAATCTGAAGGCAGCTACATTGTATTTACATATAACAAATAAATAAATAAATAAATAAATCTGAAGAAAAGAAAAGAAAAGAAAAGAAAAAAAGAAGAGGAGAGGAGAGCAAGGCGAGGCGAGTCGAGGCGAGGCAAGGCAAGGCACAGCTGGGTATGGTGGCACACCCCTGCAATCTTAGAACTTTGAAAGTGGAGGCAGGGGAATCAGGGATCCAAATCTAGCTGTAGCTACCTAACAAATTTAAGGCCAGCCTGGGATTCATGAAATCTTTCCTTGAAAAACAATTGCAAAAGCAAAATAAATAGACAAACAAACAAATAAATGGAAGAGTAAGTGTAATTGTTAAAGCAGAAAACAAATCAAATGAACTCATTGTCTCTCCCACATTTTCTCAGTAAGTCAGGAAATTGACACTTGTTCAGTCAGGCACTAACTATTCGTTCATCAGCTACCATGGAAGTCTGTTCTTTTCTAAGCTTAATGCATATATCATTAAATTAAAAGATTCTTAGCTTCAGAGATTTTCAATTCTAGTAGAGAAGGTACTAAAGGAACTGAATAAATCAAATGAATCATAGGTTACAGGTGGTAAATATTATGGGGAAAACTAGAGCAGAGTTAGGCTGGCTTTAGTAATCAAATGGATTTTAAGATTCTGTTTCCCTCTGAAATGTCATTCAAACTTATCATTGTCCTCTACCCATTGGTTAATATGGGAGTTGCTATAATAACTACCCTGTATCAGTCAGACCTGGGGAACCGTTGGGAATTGAGAAAGAATGAAATTTGCAGGTGTCGTCTTGGGAGAGGTATCAAAGCCTTTCCCCAGATAACGCAAGAGTATAAAACTTACCTCAGTCCCAATGTCACATTGGTTTTTATAAGTAGGTGTGTGGGGGGGGGCTAAGGAGGATTTTCTTTTTTTGATGGTGTGTGTATAAATAAAGACATATAGTTGTTTTCAATTTATTTATGTATCCACTTTACATCCCGATATCAGCTTCCCTCTCCACCCAGTATCCCCTCATGCAGATCGTCCCTCCATTTCTCCTTCCCCTTCTCCTTTAAGAAGGGGGATCCTGCTCTGAGAATCATCCCTGACACTAGAACCCCCAACTCCCACCCACCCCCACCCTCCAACCCTTGGCACATTATTAAGTCACTACAGACTAGGCACATCAGCTCCCACTGAGGCCAGTAAAGTCAGGCTAGTTAGGGGAATAGGATCCACAGGCAGGCAGACAACAGATTCAGGGACAGTCACTACTCCAATTGTTGGGGAATCTGCATGAAAACCAAGCTGCACATCTGCTACATATGTGCAGGAGGCCTAGGTCCAGTCCCTGCTAGCTCTTTGGTTGATGATTCAATCTTTGGGAACCTCCAAGGGTCCAGGTTAGTTGACTTTGTTGGTTTCCCTGTGGAGTCACTATCTTCTTCAGGTCCCTTAATCCTTCCCCCAACTCTTCCATAAGACTTCAAAGCTCCATCTAATGTTTAAATGTGGGTCACTGCATCTCTTTCCACTGGCTGCTGGCTGGAGCCTCTCAAAGGGCAGTAATGCTAGGATCCTATCTGCAAGCATAAAAGAGGCCCATTAATAGTGTCAGTTCTTGCCCATGGGACGGGTCTCAATTTGGGGTAATAATTGGTTGACCAATCCCTCAATTTCTGCTCTATCTTTTTCCCTACATATCTTATAGGCAGGACACTTTTTGGGTCAAAGGTTTGTGGATGCGTTACTGTCCTTATTCCTCCACTGGGGGTCCTACTTAGCTACAGGAAGTGGCCACTACAGGATAACCTGTACTGCTAGAAGTCTCAGCTAGAGCTACTTCCATAGATACCCTGGGGCCTCCCCCATACCAGGTGCTAAGGAGGATTTTCATTACAAGACTACAAGCTGTGAAACTATCTATATAGAAAGGATAGCCCTTCAGATATGGTATGGGGAACCTAACCCTGTTCCTATATCAGCATCTGAGTGACTGGGAATGAACAAAAATAAAGAGAAAATAACTATGAGCCCTGATGAGTGTAAGAAGGTAAGCACTGTTGTGTTCCACTCACCACTGCCCCACTTGGGGATCCATCCCATAAACAACCACCAAACCCAGACACTAGGCAGATGCCAACAAGAGCCTGCTGACAGGAGCCTGATATAGCTGTCTCCTGCGAGGCTCTACCAGTGCCTGGCAAATACAGAAGTAGATGCTCACAGGCATCCATTGGACAGAGCACAAGGTTTCCAGTGAAGGATCCAGAGAGCCAGGGAGCTGAAGGGGACTGAAGCCCCATAGAAGGAAAATCAATATTAACTAACCAGTACCCCCAGAGCTCCTTGAAACTATACCACCAACAAATGAAAACTCATAGTGGAACTTGTGGCTCTAGCTATATATGTAGCAGAGGACGGCCTAATCGGTCATCAATGGTAGGAGAGGCCCTTGGTCATGTGAGGGTTCTATGCCCCAGTGTAGGGAAATGGCAGGACCAGGAATGGGAGTGGGTGGGTCGGGGAGTGTGGTGGGGGGAAGGGGTAGGGGATACTTGGAGGGAAAACTAGTAAAGGGGATAACGTTTGAAATGTAAATAAAGAAAATCTAATAAAATAAAAAAAAAAGAAGGTAAACACTGGGTATGAATGTGCTTCTGAGGTTTGTCAACACTTAAGATACTGAGCACTGCCGTTCTGACCCTCTGAGACCCCATAACTTCTTAATCTTTCAGAATAGTACATCTGAAACCATCGAAACCTCTTTTTTCCTTTTATCTGAAACTTAGAAAACATTATCAGATAAACCACATGTCTACTAGGATGTATAATTACTAGAAGTAGCCATGTCTTCTTCCTTAGGAAAATATTTCGTCTTTCCAGATGTTCTTGTAACAAACATGTGCCATCCTATATCATCATAGCCTGCATCTTCCCCAGTCATCCTGGACCATTCCTCTGCCAAAGCAGAGCTCAGTGAGAGCAGTTCATTCTGACATCCCAACATTAGTGACGCGCAGGCACACAGTAAAAAATACATAAAGCATGATAGAAAAATTGGTTCCTCCCCAAAGGCTGACTATGTAATAAAACTCAGAAAATACTAGAGCTGGAGAAGCTGACAGCTAGTTCAATTGTGTGGTAGTCACATGTTTGGGCAGATTGAGGCAATGGAGTTTCACAGAGATGTGAATTCCTTACTAAGGGTAAATATTACACCCAATTACGACAGACACTATCACATTGTATTATCCTTCAGGGAGGACATTTCTAATTATGAAATATATCAAGAAAGAATATCTTCCTTTGAACAAAAGTAAAACAGTCATGTGCGTTGTAAAAGTATTTTTAGCAAAAATGAGCAACTTCTGGTTTAGCTACGTCCATTCTGTGACACAGTACTTCTCATAAGTGATTTGGACCTGATGCCAACCTAATGCAGAATTCTCAAAATTGGAAATAAATATCCATAAATAAATTAGCAGGTTCAGTCTCCTGAAGCCAAGACTGGTCATTTCTGAGACAGATTTTCTACCACTTATCTTTATCCCTACCCAAGGAAATCGCATATCCTGGGGTATGCCTGCAGAGCCAAAACCATCAAAAATATATATTTCTTCCTCTAGTTGACTGTAATGCTCATTCTATTCCATTGAAGAAATTAGACTTTTAAATTATTCTCTTCCTTTTGAAAAACATTCAGCAAAAAAATATTTTGCTTCTTATGACCTTACAGTATCACTGTCAGGGTAAAATATTCCAGGTAAAAATGTCCCTTCAAGCCTTTGTCTAGTTGTCTGTCTCATATCTGAGCAGCCTTGGTTTAGTTTTTTTGTTAATTTATGCCCTTTCAACCAATTTTCAGGATGCTTTCTCTGACATTTGTCAAGGGTAATAATATTATAACTAATCTCCTTAAATATAGCGCTCTGTGACTGATAACCTTGTTTGCTTTGCCATGACTATTTTTGTTTATTTCCTTTGCTTCATATTTAAGATTCCTGTAAGCCTTTCAAATCTTGAAAATGTGAGACTTAAAGCACAGCTTAGTCTTCTGCTCAAACACACTTTCCTCTGCCTGTAGCCTCCCAATCTCCCTTCAAACCTTAATTTTTGCATTATTCCACCAGACTCTCACTGGCAGTCCAATCCAAGTAACCCTTGCTGTTTCTCTTGCTAGTAGAGCTTGTAATTCTACTTCTGTTTCCTTATTTCTCCTTTTCATGTCTGCCTTGGCCATTATATGCTGAACTCTATGATATCAGACAACAAATTTTGTTTTATTTAACAGTGAATATACAAGGTTTCACAAAGTCCATGATACCATACTAGCTTCTCAAGAAATCAGATTTTTTTTTTTGAGAGAGAGAATTATATTTTGTAAGTTTCAGTGATAGAATTTCTCTTTTACACTATTATTTTTGAGGGTCATTTTATAAGCAATTTATGGTTTTGGAAAACATTGCCCATGCAGAAATAAGTAAAAACGCATGCATGTGTGCCTGACTTGCAGCCGAGAGCCCCATATAGCCAAGAACAGCTCCTTAAAACATTCTGAGGTGTTTTTTTTTTTAAATCAAATTTATATTTATGGATTTTGCAAATGACCGTGTTGTGTCACAATGTCAGTAGGTTGGATGCACCTTCTAGAGAGTCAAACAGTTTACTTACTATGTCTCCTTACAAGCACTGCTCTATCACCACCACGTCACATGGCACAAGTGACCATGAGATTAAATAACTAAGTACTGATTATCTTGCTTTCAAATTAGTGCATCTGTGTTACTTCTTTGGCTATCAAATTTGTAGCCCAACTCTGTTGAAAATAACTAGAAAATAGTCTGTGCTTATGCTAACATCTTTGATAGTTACCATTTAACTGAGAGCTTTGGCCAAAGTTAAAACCAGGACAGAAATAATTCATGTTCTTTTTTGTGATATGCACAAGAATCTAGAATACAGACCAGACTAAATATCTCTATCAGACACATGATAAAAACTCAAGAGATAGTCAGGTGAGCTTAATTACTTTTTGTCTTCTCTATTTCCTGCCTCCTTATTCATCCAATCTCTCTTCCTACTTTCACCCATAAAGCCCACTGAAAGCCAGCCAGAGTTACCTCTCTACATGCCTTCCTCATGATCCCAGAACCTTTGACATGTTATGGTAAAACTGGAAGTAATTCCACATGCCATGGTTCTCTAGTGCTTGACTGAAACTATTATCTATTTATCTATCATCTATCTATCTATTTATCTATCTTCAAATAATAAATGAGTGAGTGAAATTCTCTAAGTTCCAAGACTACACGCACCCACAGTTCAGGAAAGTGGTTCAGACCTTTGCTGAGTCAAGCTCTGGAGTTTCTGTCTTGAAAGCATCATAGAATTCAGGGATGTAGGGTTATTTCCTTCTCACCAACAGCCTCCTGTTGACTCTGCTTTCTCAGCTTAGATAGTTGGTTCTTCCTTTTTCAGTAATTGTCTTCTTCTGCCACAGACTAACCTCTATTGGGTCTCCGATCTGTAGCGAAGGGGTTTCTGGTTGCAGGTGAACAGGGTCGGCAAGAATTGACAGATGTAAATTCAAGGAACTGAATCTGAATGTAATGTCAAATCGAGCATCAAGCTCTTTATACAGAAGAAAATAGGGAAGTTATGTGTCACAATGGCAAGGTACAATGAGGTTACTGGATGCTTAATGACTTTATACAAAATAGAAGAATGCAAACACAAAGACTGGCAGGAACTGGGTAATAAAACAACTGAGACAAAGTCAGCTCTATCTAAGGTTGGCTAAATACTTAGAAACCAGGTGTGAGGTCTTCACACTCCTGGGGCAAAGGCTTTCATACCCAAGTCATTGTTCTAATTAGGGAGTTCCACTCTAGCTAACCTTCTCATGAATAATACAATACTCTAAATCCATAGTCCGATCTACTTCCTAAACCACTGTAAATTCCTGTATATGGGAGTGACTTGGCTTTTATTCTGAGTTGTAGTGCGGGGGGACTTTCTACTAATAAGTAATGTAGTCTGCCATACATAACTATAATAAGAATTCTAAACTTACTTTGCCAAGCTTGCAGAAAGATTTCTAACTCTATGTAGTAGATAGTAATGCCTGGTTTCTTTTACTATCTCTCTTACAATACCAGAGGCAATTCTGAATGTCACTGAATAGGCAACATTTTTACTGAATTCCAAGCCCAGGGTTTGCTCAAGGACTACCTAGGGCATTGGTGAAGGCCAGGAAGCAAAGTTCAATTTTGCTTAGGTATTTGGTAAGTCATTGCTTGGAGGTACCTATAATAAAACAATACTGAAAGAAAGCACATAGATCCATTTGCAAGGACAAGTTTGGAACATACGTGCTATGGGATGCCACAGTTCCAGGAGACTAAGTTTCTGTGAACTTTTCTCCTCTGGACTGCATCCAGGCTTTTGGCCTGTTATGCATGTCACTACTGGAGTGGATGTAGGAGTCTTCTCCCTTTGTGAACTGCTTTTTTTCTCTCTCCATCCAGCTCATGATAATCTTCTAGCTTATGTCAAAGAAGACATCTAGTCTCTGCATACATGTGTATGTGTGTATTTGACTTTCTAGCTTGATCATCCAGATTGCATCATCAGGAAACCATATTCTATTCTAAGATGTTTTTCTTTTTAGTAAATGATATCACAAAATTGTTTAGTTTGCATGTTCTGTGCAGGTGCATTTCACAAAACAGGCAGTTGAAGCTCATGTTTCATGCATGTTTCCCTCTATTCAAGTTTTAGTCTATTTTGGACAAGCATTAATGTCTTTTTGCATTTGGGTTGTTAGATCCTAAGTAGGACACAGATATTGAACTGAAGTAGAGATGTCATTTTGTCTGTTTTATGCTAGTATTTAATTGGCAATAATCTGTTTTGTATATGCACATTAATATGTATTTCCATTCATATATGTTAGATACGTTTGTATGGAGAAACTGGGGCTTTCCTGTATGTCCATATGGCCTATATTTTTGTATGTTTTACAATGCCTAAAATTAATTTTGTACATTGCAGGTACTGGAGCTGGAATTATTTTACTCTTGCTTATATGGTGATTAGTTTGTCTCCCTATATGGGACTGGTGTGTTGGAATAGTTATTTCACATTTAAAAATTTATTTATTTACTTATTTATTTTTTACTTTATATGCATTGGCATTTTGTTTGCATGTACGTCTGTGTGAGGATATAAGATCTGGAGTTAAAGACAGCTGTAAGCTGCCATATGGGTGCTGGAAATTGAACCCATGTCCTCTGGAAGATTAGTCAGTTCCCTTAACTGCTGAGCCAACTCTCTAGCCCAGAATATTTTTAAAGAATAGTATAAATTGGCCTATTTTGAAACATCTTTTTAGTTTTTAATTTGTATGCAGAAAACTACTTCAGAGTCATGCCTCCCTTTCTGAAATTATAATAAGTCAATCTAGGCCTGCCATTTTGTATGATTTAGAATATTTTAACTATGTGCTATTTTAAGAATATGTTTTATTTAATTCATAATGCTGGAAGTGCTTTATGAATTTTAACTTTTATGAGTCTTCCAAGAACATACTCTAGCACTACATACTATTTTATTACATTTTATTAATGTTTGTAAATGTATTAAATATTTAATATAATACTAAGTACTGTATGTTAATAATCTTATAGAAATTCTAAATTTAGGAATGGAAATGGGTAGGTTTCTGGAGATATAATCCCTTGCATTGGGAGAAAATTATTCACAGATCACTACTCACTTTTAAGAAAAAAAAATTACAGAACAAGAAAAATGCCTTTACCCTTAGACTTAAGACTGTTGTTGGTGTGGTTTTCACTTAGACTTAAGACTGTTGTCTGCGTGGTTTTCCTTACCTACTGGAATCTGTAGGATTTCCATTGGGATCAACTTAGTTTTTCTTTAGTAGGTTGTTAAAAAAAAAAAAAAAAAAAGCTACAAATATTTCAGAAGGAAAGGGCAGTTAGCCTCTCTTCCCTGGGCGTGCCTCCTTATGCATAGCTTTTCTGACACCAGACGGCAGGCTGTCTCCAAGCACACAGTCGTTGGCATGACTTTTGACAAGAAAATTGTGTTTGAGAAGAAGTAAGATGCATAGTGTGAGGATTGAAACTTTGGAGACACTTGGACAGTTTGTGATTGATAAGAGTGCATAACCCGAATTGAAATTATCCTGGAGAATTCAGATGATAGGCTTAAATCTCTCCCAATGAGTCCTAGGTTCCAAATGATCTTCTAGCTGCCATGTCTTAGAGGAGTTTAGAGAAATCTCTCCACTTTATGTCGTGTCTCCTGTTCAATGCCCCAGTGTAGGGGAATGCCAGGGTGGGAGGATGGGAGAGGTGGGTGGAGGAGCACCGTCATAGAGGCAGGGGGACAGGGTATGGGATGGGGGTTTCCAAAGGGGAGACCTAGAAATAGGAAAACATGTCAAAGGTAAGTGAAGAAAATATCAAGACAAATAAAATAAAATAAAATAAAATAAAGATATAGTGATTCAGTAAATGATTTCTTATACTTCTCAAAGTGAAACTTTTTCTTCTGGGTTTAAAGGGCTAAACTTCGTTTATTCCATCTCAATACTTGTATCTTCCATGTTCAGGGATGGGCAGGGAATAGTGGAGATGCTAATACAAACCTGTTCAGATCCTTGAAATGTTTTGGCTCTGATCTACTTGGTATACCATTTCTCTTCATCTTTATCTATCACAAGACTGACTGGCTTCCACTGAGTTCAGGGTCATTAAGCTAAAGTAAAAGACTGCTCTTAAGAACATTAATTGACAGCTTAGAACTCTCTGGAAAAAGATGCCGAAAAGTGGTGGTGTGTTTTATGAATTACGTGTTGCCCTCTGAAGTTAGGAGATGTGCTTTTAAAATCCATGCACGTTTGTTTCACTTAAGTTGCTACTGCTTGTGTTTTGCCCCTATGGTTCCGGCCCTACCAGATGCATAGCCTTTGCTGATTACACAAGCCAAGTGTGTCTCATACTCTCAATGCTTGATTGATCCAATTAGTCTAAAACTGAAACTTTTGCAACATTGTGCGACTACTGTGGGGAGCGTGCATAATATATATTTCAGTAGACTTCAGTGCAGTTGATTTCCGTGCAGACTGACAAGATTAACAAGCAATCTAAGAAAGAAAATTAAAAATAAAAGCTAGACTTTTCCAGTCGTACTATCCATATTATTGCCAGGATTACCAATCTTTAGAACAAGCAAGCTCCCAAAGACATATTTTGAGATTATCTAGGTTAAACTAAAGGTATAGATTGTAAAATACAACAACGTAGTATAAAAATCCATGTTATAAATACTTGCCCCTTTTAAAATGCTAAAAATGTAAAAAATTAACATGACAAGCATCTCAGTATAGTATAAAATGGCAACATTTTACACAAATAAAGTATAGTTCTTGCATTTCACGTATAGTTATTTAGCAGAAACTAGGGGTTGGCACATTTTAAATTTATTTATTTAAGTGTTTGTGTATTTGTTTCTTTGTTTAATGTGTATGAGTATTTTGCTTGTATGTATGCCTGTGTACCAAGTGTGTACCTAGCACTGGCTGCTGGCAGAGGCCAGAGGAAAGTATTGGATTCTCTAACATTGGAGTTAGAGATGGCCATAAGCAGCCATGTGGGTACAGAGAGCTGCACCTGGGTCTTCTGCAAGAGCAGCCAATGCTCTTAATCAACCTCAGAGCCATCTCTCCAGCCCCATGTTGTCCCATTTTTATAGCTCAGTAAATAACAATGAATATACAAAATATTCTTCTCCCTCCTGAGCCGTCATTCTAAAGGAGAAAGATGTGATGCATCTTTAAAAAAGCATACAAGTGCTTTTGATTCTATTAGAAGGTGTTTAAGTTTGCCAAGGTTTATATTGTACTGCCGTCAAGAATGATGAGGTACTAATCTCATTTATAAGTGTGACTATATGAAAATAGTATATAGTTAGGATGAGGTGGTTGGTGGAGCCCAGTATGACTGATACTTTATATAGGTGGGGATTAGGAACAAAGATAGGCATGTGCACAAGGAAGACTACATACAAAGGGAAGACATAGATCAGATATCAGATGGTGCATTTATCATGCTAAGAACCACAGACACACACACACACACACACACACACACACACACCAACATTGCTAATACCATAGAATGTAGGAGAGAGGCACAGAGCAGCTCCTCCTCTCAAGGCATACAAGGAATCAATCCTGCCAGCACCTTATGCTCAAATAGAAAACATGTTATTTGTAGCACTGCAAGACAGCAGGCCATTAGCCAAAGCTAGATTGGGATGCTTCCTTCAGAGATAAATATGGATGGTATGGCAGACATGTTTTTATTATTGTTACTATAACTAAATACCTGATATGAGGTAGTTTTATAAGGCTTTAAGGTTACAGATGATGAGGTTTAGTGTCTATAGGACAGCATAAGCTCTCATGAGGGACTTGGGGTAGGCAGGGGAGCAAGAGTGAAAGGAAGCAAAGCATCTTTCCTGGGAAGGGGAAAAGGGACCAAGCTTGATCTAGTTAAACCATCCCTTCTTTAGCACTACTAAGAGGCCATTGAGAATTACCTTAATCTCTTTTTAAGACCATAGCTCCAGTGATCCACATACTTCCTACTAAACCCCACCTCTTAAAGGTACCACCACTTCCTAACACTGCCAAAGTAGGAGCCAAGTCTTTAACACATAAACTCCAGGGGAAGCACTCATCCTGTCTCCAAACCAAGGGAAAGAGGAGCCTTATAACTGAGGAGCACTGGAATGTTTCAGAGCAGGTCCCCTGCTACACTCAGTGCTGGTGGTAAACACCAGGCTTCACCACTCGAAATTCCTCTGAAAACCATCAGTGTTCTGGTTTCAGATAGTCTCTGGAGTCAGGAAGTCTGGCTTCAAATTCCAAAGCATTCACTCATCATCTCTGTGCCTCAGGCCACTTCTTAGAGCCCTTGTGAAAAGCCATGAAAATCCAAAGCTGTCTCACAGGAGCCGGATGCAGCCCCACAGAGGCTCATGAAAAAAAAAAAAAAAATGAGACTCTGAGGAGATGTTCAGTCTTTTCCATCACTCTTATTTCCCTGCCACCTCTCTGAGCTTACAGATCCACGAGCTTAACACACGTTTTCTACTGTCAGTACTTGGGCCATATGTTGCCTAGTGCTTAGACAAAAGCACATTCCAGGATGTCTGTTACTACAGTGTCTTCAATACTCCTTCAAACAAGGGTCTGTGTGTACCAAGATACACCCAGTATACATACCTTAATTTTTTCCATTGTCTTCCAGAAACTTTTGCACGTTTATTCTTTGTTATCACTGTTATATCTAGGCAAAGGATGAGAGAACAAGCTGTGCTAGTCCCACCGTCCTCATCAATCACCACACAAAGGTGGGCGGTGTGGAAGAAAACCACAGTGGGATGAAGGGCAGTCTGAAGCAACATTTCCTAGCCCTTCTTTTAGAATGCTGTTGCCTCTTAAAAAGCATGATCAATGTTGAGTCCATTCTCACACATATAATCCTACACATAGACTTTGGGAAATTGTTTGTGGGGAAAACAGAAACAAGTAAAAGAGGTGTATTTCTCCTTTTAGTCTTCTGGAAATGGAAGCAATAAAGAAAGTGGGCTTGACTCTAGTGAAAACTGTACCAATAAGTTGCCACCAAACCCAAACGACCCTTGCAAGTAATAAAGGCCAAAACGGAATTCTTAGACTGCAACTGGATTCTGTAATTCTATAAGTCATTAGGATTTTCTATGTGCTCTAACTCCTTCCTGCACAGCTTCTAATCTGTTTTGTCATAAAATATGTTCTTAGTCATAGAAACAATTTAAAGATTATATCAAATTTCAAATAATTATTTAAAAGCTATAGGCAAAATACAGACAAAGCAGTATAAACTTTTAAAAAAAAATTCTATATTAACAAAATGTTTTGAGACATTAAGATTGATGTCAGAAATTAGGAATGATTTTGGATTTATAAAAATAAATTATCAGTTTTTTTCCCTCCAGACACAGTGGGCAGAAATTTTCATAAGTGTGAATGATATTGAGAGAAACTCTCAAGCTATTTTAAAACTACCATTTCATATTCTTATGGAAAATTTACAAGACAGTGAAAAACAAAACAAAACAAAGAAATCCTTACTTAATCAAATTGACAAGTTGAGAAATAATTTTATTCACAATGTATGAATTTCTTAGTCATTTCATTTTCAATTTCTTGTACAAAACTTGAGTCATACCAAGATGTTGTTTTAAAAGGAATTTATTCAATTAAAAATATGCCTTTTGTGTGTGTGTTTATACTTGTGTGTGTGTGTGTGTGCATGTGTGTGCACATACATGCATGTCTCTGCAGGCACATATGTTCCTATGCATGTAGAAGTCAGAGGTCTCTATCAGATGTCTTTCTCTATAACAGGGAATAAATCATGCTTTTGTCATGGTATATGGGAGTCAAGAAGAAGATGTTCCCTTCAAAGGCAGGTTCCCCCAGTGAACTAATTCCTCAAAAGTAGGCTCAACCTCCTAGCCACACTTTCAGCTATGAACTCTTTTCGTGAGGTGAAATTAGTGGCCTGAAACCTTTTCCTTTAAGTTTCACCAGCTAGGGAACCCACCTTTCAATTGTGAACTCTGCAGAGGACATTTGATATCTAAACCAAAATTCTGCTGCATGTGGTGAGGTAAGCATGGGGCATATAATGTCTTACTTCACAAAATAGCTGATATGGCAAAATAACACGAGTGCATTTCTTTCTTTTTTTTTTTTTTTTCACATGGAAAATAAATGGTGATATATTCTCTAGGTATGGCCATGCCATAAAAGAAAAAGGGGACAGCTATTCATCATGAAGAAAGACTTTAACATACCACTGATAGCCAAGGAAGTTGTCCAACTCTCAGGTCTTCTAGTGGATCATCATACAACTGTTCAGACCCCAACCCTGTAATATGTCTTTTCACACATTGACGCTTCTTTTCCAGTTTTTTTGTTAGGGTTTCCCCTGATATTTTAAATCTCCAGCATTGTTTTTCACAGTGGCTGTGATATACATTTTTATCCTCACATATTTTCCAGTATTACAGGTATCTATTCCATGGCAATGTTTTTTTTTTCTTTTTCCAATTTTTTATTAGGTATTTTCATTTCTGTCGTACAGTGGCAGATGTCCCTGTTCTCCAGGCTCCTGCCTCTGGGATGGAAAGGATGGTCCACAGGAACAGACAGGATTTTAGTAAGGATTTTAGTAAGCAAAAAAAGATGAAAGTTCCTGGTCAGAGAGAAGAGGACCTAAGCAGGTTTTGTGGCACCTGGGCTCCAGTTTCAAAAGCTATCAGTACTTTGAGGTAGCTGAATAGACTGGATGCAGTAGATTAAAGAGGTGGAAGTTTAGGCTCACCCATGCAATAATGAAGTCCAGCCAGTGTCCAATAGTCCATTTAGAAACCATTTAGGTCTAGGTTAGCAGTTCCCTATAGAATTGGTTAAGTTTGGTGTAAACATTTAGATTGGTCCATGTAAGAGCATTTCCAGCTGACACAATCCTGCTTCTATCCAGAGACTGGCTGTCCTATGTATACTATTAGGATCTGTCTCTCGCCTGTCTCAGACTGTTGCAGAGTCCCTAAATCTTTGACTAAAGAGTATTTTGTATTATTATCTTCTTGGCTATAACATTGGAGGACTTTCTTTAACCTGCTGTGTTCCTTTGTCAGGGAGAGATGGCAGCTAACAAAAAGTTTAATAAAAGAACATAGAGGTCATATTTCATGTCACCTTCTGAGACCATTGTTGGAGCTTTTCTGATTAAACATAAGAACATACCATTTGTTGGGAGTGGTCAGTGTATGTGGAAGGTACAGGCTTGAATCATCACACCAATGAAAGCTTTCTGACAGATAGTGTGGATCTCTTTAGATTAGCAGCAAAATGTCCTTTGCCATGTTGAAGGTGGAGCTGTGGGTGGATAAGAGTTTCTTGAATAGCAGCAATGTTGTGAAAGAGTTCTAAGATTTTTTTATATTCATGAATCAGAATTTTAATCTAGCAGTATCTTGCTTTTTATTCAGTAGAATATATATTCACAGCAATCTTTTGAAATATATTTTCATACTAATCAGAGCATATGCCTCAGAGTCAGAAAATACTTCATGTCTGGTGATATGGTAAAAACTTGCATGTAGAAAGCCCACAGTGACAACCAGGAGAGATATAGATATGCCAAGATACAGAGCAGTAGTTTATCTATTTACTGTTGGAAGGGGGACTCTATTTCAACTAAGAGATTGCTTACAAAACTAGAGCCTTGACTTGCTTTTGTTTCTTCTGGAGGGAGTGAGGAAGGGAGATAGAGGAAGGGAAAACAGAGAGAGAGGGGAAGATGGAGAGAAAGAGGGCTAGGGTAAAGGTAAGGGAGAGAAAGAAAGTTTCTTCTAGATAGAGGGAGAGAGGGAAGAAAGGAGAGAGGGAGAGGAAGAGGCAGAGTGAGAAGGGGAGGAGAAGGGAGAAAGAGAAAGATCCCCCAACAGCAACCTATCTTAGAATTTTGTTGAACATAAGCAGAGTTCATACTGTCACCCCAATAATGAGCATAGAGACAATATTCACTGAAAAGACTAGGTTTTAAATGGCATCCTTTGTAAGAGAAAATATAGCATGGTCCTAAGGGCCAGCTGTATAGGACTCACAAGAAATTTTATGTAATAAGAGGATGCAAGTGCAGGTATAGAACAGATAAAGTTTCAAATGTCATTTTGCCCTTGTATTTTATGGGAAGAGACTGTCACCTTATACTATAATTTCTGTAGCTCAAGGAAATGTTCATTCACTGTCTTAGGAAATGATCCATACCAAATAGGAATAATATATTGCATGCACACTGTGAAATATCTGCCCCACACATGATGTATATAGTTCAGTTACTTTTGATCCTCCCAACCCACAAGTGCAGTTGCATTCCTTTGTCGGGTGGGGCAATGAAGTGTTATGTTGAGTGTTTACCCTGCAAATGTGAAATCTTGCCTTCATATACCTAAGATCCAAATAAAGCCATGTGTGGTAGCACATGTCTCTAACTGTAATGCTCCTGGTTGCTGAAGTCAGGAGAAAGCCCAGAAGATCATGAGCCAGCTACACTAGTAAGTGAAATAAGGAACACATGTGTACTTTCACCATGTGAGCCTGCACACACACACACACACACACACACACACACACGTATGCATGTACATCATATACATATATTCTACGTACTAAAAAATAATAAAAGCTGGAGATTGTTGATCCTTGGAACAGTGCTTGTCTGGTTAATACAAAGCCTTTGATACAACCCCCCAAAACTACACAAAATAATAAAATAAAAATTCATTAATTAAAAAATAAATAAAATGAAAATAAGCCAAATATATAAAAGGCTTGAAAAATGTTGGTTATCAACTTATTCTGTCATCATCTACATTGACTACAGTGGAGGATTATTTTCTAAGAAGAGCGGCTATATAATGTGCACCAATGTTTAAGTGGTCTGTGCAGTTATTCATTGATAATCCATTGACTTTCTAGTAGATGTAGGGTACCTGCTGTAGGTCACATAACTAGGATATGCAGCTGTGAGGGGGGGCAAATAAGATGTCACTAGCCCTATCTTATAGACGAGAAAGCTGATAGCCTAAGTAATATCATAATACTCTACAAATACTTTTATTAAATTAACTTTTTTTAAAAAAAATTAGTTAGTTAGTTTGTAAGCCTGAGTGAGTTTATGTGTACCATGTCCATGCAGAAGCTGATGGAGACAAGATGACATTGTTTCCCCTTAAACTGGAATTACAAATGGCCATGAGTCAGAGTGTAGATACTGGGAAACAAACCTATTAATTCCTGTAGAATCTTCAAACCTTAGAAATCTTTGTGTGTGTGTGTGTGTGTGTGTGTGTGTGTGTGTGTGTGTGTGTGTGTGTAAAATCCTTTCATTCATAAAAGCTTCATAGAGTCAGGATTTCATGTGCTCCTAAGTCCTTACTTTGTTAACCCTATATTTCCTACATGCTGTCTATTGCACAGTGGATATTAATCAAATGCATGAATGAGTAAGATTGTGGGTGGGTGGTTAGAAGAAAGGAAAACCATAGCAGCTTTTATGGAATCGATTGTTTGGTGTCTATTTATCTATATGGATTCCCCAGCTGATCAGCAACCATACACACTTAGTGATAGAATATGGGAAGGGAGCTGCCACATACTAACATATAGCTATTATACCCATGAATGGACTTTAAACACAGCTCCAAATTTTTACATTACTATCTATACAAAGTGACTACCTTAGCTTCTTCTGGCTTGTGCTTTTTGCTTCTGTTTTAGCGAGAGCTGTGATAAAAGATATTGCTGAGTGTGTTCAAACTGCTAAGCTATAGAGACTATTCAGCCTAGATTCTTTGATTAATATTTAATGGAGGGAACATATCTTTGTAGCGCAGATGGTCTATGTCTGATCCAGTACCATTAGCTACTGCTGTGGTAAAAAATATAATGCAGGTCAGTCTAGACTACCATTTCATTTATCTGGGCTTCTGTTTCTTTAACCTTATCTTTGATTCAAAGGAACTTCTCAGAAGCGTTTTGTGGACCTGTTTTAAAATAACGAATGTTAAATTGCTACCTGCATACCCTTAGTCATATATTTCCTAACTTTCTTCACTTTAAATGTTCTTGGGGCTAAATTAACAGGATAGAGAAAATTAGCCGCTTTCCTGAATGATTGACTCACTTAACTTTATTATGTAAAAGACTACTAAGTTTTAGATTCCATATTGATAGATGAAAATCTTTTAAATAAAAACAAGTATCAGAGCAATTTTGACAAGGCATTAGATTTATAAATGGGAGATAGGTTGTCAAACGAATCTGGAGGTTTTGGACACATTTGAGAATAATTTGCTTTTCAAAGAATAACAAAGTGTTCAAACCTTTCAACAAAACTGGAATTGTCCTCGTCTTCTTTGAATGGATTGAAGTTGATTTGGCACCTAGCCTATTGTCTTCTCAGTGTCTCCCAACCTCCCTCTCCAACAAGACAGTACAAATTATACTGTCGGTGTCATGCCCATAGACAGAAATAAATGTTCCAGTGTAGAGCTGGTAGAATATATTTCATAACAGGTGAATTACTTTTTTTCATTAGATTCCATTTGTCCATAAACACACTGGCCATGTTCCAGGTATTGTTACCCTAAGATATAAATAAGATGATTATATGTGACCTCATTAGAGTGGTTTATGGCACTAAGTATACCAAGCTTTGAAGACTACTTTAAAGGCTAGAGATAGCACTTATAAACAAAAATTCCTGTCTATCTTGTACAAGGCCCTGATTTTGATTCCCAGTAAAACACACACACACACACACACACACACACACACACACACACACACACACACATTTTAAGAAAACTTTTAAAATAACAGATATGGTGGTATATGCATATAATATCAGTGTTGTGGGAGGTATAACAAGAGGATTTCAAATGTGAAGTCAGACTGGGCAGTGGAGGAACATCCAGGCTAGCCTCTGCTGCCTTGAGAGGCTTGGCTGAAAGAAAGTAGAGAAGACATAGAAGCTTATTGTTCTCGGCAAAGGTAGTTGTGTGGGCTAGGTAAAAAGTAGTTTTGTCTTTACAAACATCTTTAAAATCTGCCATTCTAATGCTGGATGTGAATAACAAAGAACTGGGCTCCTCATTCATAGTATAAATGCAGTATCTCCAAATAAGCAGATTACTGACTAAATAGAATGGTTGGATGTACTCATCCACCTTTCAAAACTTCTTCCTCTAAATGTGATCTGAACACTTTGGCTGACAGTCCTGGAATCCTAGCACTCGGAATGGGGAGAGGTAAGGCCCAGGAGTTCAAGGCCATCTTGAACTACTCAGTGATTTTTGAAAGTACTCTAGCCTACAAAAAACCCTGTGCCAATAAAAACAAAATGGACATTTTCCAGCCTACTCTAAAATACGTTACTGAAATTTTTACCCTGGTATCAACTTAAGTAGGAAATATTTCAGCTATGTGGAATTCTACTCAGACTTTTAGAAATGTGCTTCTAAGTCATCTGTATGTAGCAGAACAAGGTTTAACACCTTATATACGTATTTGTGTGATTTTTTACATCATTATGGTATGCAATATACATGTATAGATATGTATATAGGCATATATGTATACCTATATGAATATAGCGTATGTATGATGAATTGAAAATGTGAAATTCACAGATAAGTAGCATTCTTGAAACCCTCATCAGCAAATAATTCTATCTATCCTGACCTTGTTACAGTACTTAAAACCTTTGATTTCACTGTAGGATGAGAAAGCTCTTTACCCTCAGGCAAAGACATTACCATTTGTCATTAAGTGCTGTGCAATAACATTATTTCGATAATAAGGTTTTGTCTCTAAAACCCTGTGCTATGCTTTGTTAGGAGATGTCTATGCTTTGACCTTCTGAAATGCTGATGTTTGAAACTCAGTTTTAATTTCTTTCTTCTGAGGTTGTCACTTCTGCCATCTGGTAGACATTTCTTCTGGGAGAGAAGAAGCTGGGCAGAAACCCTTACAAGAAAGCGTTCTTGTGTGCTTTGCTTGAAGTCAAAGGTGGTGCTCTGAAAGCTGGATCATAAAGGTTCACATTGGTGTGGAGCATTAGAGGATTTGAAGACTACACTGTGCGGTGTGAAGTGGTGTTTGTGAGCACACGCGTGTATACATGCGCGTGTATATGTACACAGATATGTGTGTTTACAGTAGATCAGATGTGTCAGAATGTGGCAAGTCTTACTTATGCTTGGATGAGAATTATGAGCTTGTGTCAAGTACAATGATAGACCAGCATTTTGTCAGCTCACCCTACCCTTGTTACTTAGTGTCTAAGGGATACAATATCTGGAGAATCCTTTTCTGGTTCCTCATTCATAAAAATAAACTTTATTTCTATTGCAAAACAGAGGAAAGTAAATACCACATTGCTTTATTCTGTTGGTCAAAGGAGAAGTAAAGAAGCAGTGACTTTTTTTTTTTTTTACATTCTGGCCAAGGGCCCACTAAAGGAACTCTATGCCTTTCTCCTGCACTTCAGTTCCAGTTGTTTATTTTACCTTCAGACACAGGGACACTTGAGTTGCTGCAGAGATGGAATGTTTTATGTTGTGCTTTAAATCCTTAGTCAAATATGACCTCTTTAGAAAAAAAAATGATTGAGGTAGAATGTGGCTCCAGGAGAGGAAAGGAGACTCTAAGAACAGCATGGAGGAGATTTCAAGCCTCATTTTCCTTTAGAGTGTGATTGGATTTGGGGTGTGATTGGGAAATTAGAGGAAACTGTGGAGGTGAATTACTTCCTCAGGCTTCCAATGGGAAGCCTATTATTCTACTGCATCTCTCCATACAGCAGGAGGCCAAAAGAATTCTTTATTTTTCAAAAGGTGAACTGCTTAATCTTTTGGAACTTATAGAAGGAAGGATAAACAGAAAGGAGCAAGTATTTAAATATTCTCTTTTAAGAAATGCTCAATATAAAGGCCATGAAGTATTTAACATGGAACTACAAATAAAAATAAGACTGAATTTATTTATTTAAAGAAACAAACATTTTTGTACATTCTTTGCCCATCGTGTTTAAAAGAATCCATAAATTATAAATCCTTCTTCATGCCTCTAAATATTATAATACAATTAGTGAGTTATGTTATATAGGAAAAGATCCAATGTAAGCCAAGTCCACACAGAAACCTTGTCTAAATCCAGCTGATAAGTCCTGCGTGCTTTGTACTAGAGCTATTGCTTGAGCTGAGCTTAGGTAAATGAGCAAAGATTATAGAAATGGAAATATATTAGTTATATTTGGGAACAGTAAATAGAGGCAAAGAAGAGAATAAAGGCAAATGAGAAAGCACCCGTGTTTAAGCTGAAGACCCAAGTAGAGAACCAAGTCTCCTATGTAGTTTCTTTTCATTCTTTTAATATTCATTCATTCATTCTGGGTGTTATAACCATGGTGTTACCTGTGATGAACCCAGGGAACTACAAATTTCTATCAACATTGTTTTCTGATATTAAAGAGTAGGGATATATGACCAGAGTCCATTCTTGACCTAATATTCTTTAAACACAGGTGTCTTAGGATTTCCATGGCAAATATTATAAAGGACAACATTTAATTGGGGCTGGCTTTACAAGTTCAGAAGTTTAGTCCATTATCATAAAGGACTATCATGGAATCATTTAGGTAGATGTGGGGCTGGAGGAGTTGAAATTTCTACACATTGACCCAAAGATAGATGGGGAAAAACTGGCTCCCATGTGGCTAAGAGGAGTGACACCCTAACAGTGACACACTTCCTCCAACAAGGCCACATCTACTCCAAGCAGGGCATGCCTCCTAATAGTGCCACTATCTGGGCCAAGCATATATAAACCACCACAACAGGCTGACAGATAAGTATAATACAGGCTGACAGATAAGTATAATACATAAATCTGCCAAACATAAAGTTACAGTGAAACTTACCTGAGAGGCATCTCTATAATACTCCACTCCTAGGATTTAGTAGAAGACTTGCCTTTGGTTGTAAAGGCTGGAATGATGTGAGATAAAGTGAGTTTTTCTAGAACAAAGAACAATTAATTTGGGCCCTGGGAGTAGATTACAAATAAAGAGAACCCAGAAGCTACAATAGGGAAGCTTCAAGGCTAAAAGGCTTGTATGTATGCATAAGAGGGGGCAAGGTTAAGATTGGAAAGGAGGAAAGACAGACAGGTAATGAGCCATTCTAATACTTAACAGGTTTATGAAGGTAACAGAATCCAGAGGGTCCCATTGTCCCTTTGTGTCCCCCACAGTCTTGGGGTTAAAAGGACAAACAGAGAAAGGATTGTTGAGGTTGAATGGTTTCACTTTGGAACCCACCACTGGTCCTTGGCAGGGGTCAATGTGGAGCAGTGAGTTAAAGAATGTCAGTTGTTCTCAGACAGGGAAAGGAAGGGCTACTTTACGTTCCAGAAATAGTCCTGTTCAACCAAAATTGAAAAGCTTTGAAAAATAATGTGACCCCAGCCAACAGAGTGAGTATAGGGAGCCAATCATGGTCTTTAGAAAAGACATAAAATAATGGGCTGATAAGACGGCTCAGAAAGTAAAGGTGCTTACTACACAAGCCTTACATCCTGAATTCGATTCCCAGAGCCCTTATGGGGATGGAAATAGAGAACCAACTCCACAGAGTTGTCCTCTGCTCTCTACTTTCATCCTCCAGACATACGATGCACACACACACACACACACATCATCATCATCATCATCATCATCATCATCATCATTATCACTTTTATGGTTAGTGTAGACCAAGGCATTAGCATATCAGTCTCTGATAAGGGCTACTCTGCGCTCCTAAGATGTTGTCTCAAAAACCTGTGACCACTTATGAGGGCACACTGTATCCTCACAGCAGAGGCAGAACCTGAGGAGAGGGACAGTCATCACAAGCAGTCCTCTTGTACATGTAGCAAGTCACTTATGATGGTGAAATCCGTGGAACCCAGGCAACCCTGAAAGATTGTCCACCCAATGTTATTGCATTGGAGGTTGAGTGTATAATACGGAGATTCTGAGGGATACATTCAGAGACCATGGGAGATTAAAGAGTTTTACTACTCCAAGACTTGTATTCTTTCCAGGTCATTTGATGGTCTCACTGAGACAGTCATCATGCCTTTAAATTTTATTTTATAGTATTTACTGTAAGCCTGCCACTGTTCTGGAAACAGAGCCATCAGTGGGGAACATGGCAGCATGAAAGTCCCTGTCTACAGAAACTTACATTCTAGTGAAGTAGATAAATAAGAGAAGAATAATCAATTAAGAAGAAAAGCCTCAATAGTGATAAATGACAGGAAGAGAATGGTAGTGTAGAAAATAGGGAGTGGTGAAGAGTGACAGGGACAAGCAGGGTTCCTTGGAGGGCTAACACAGTAGCTAAGAACAGAAGAATACATGTATAGACAAATCTAGAAGTAGATACAGTAGTAAACACAAAATCCCAAAGTAAAGAGAATCCTGAGGTACCAGAGGACAATAAAGTGGATATTGTGGCTGAAGCCTAGCCAGAAGTAAGGGAAGAAACACAAGAAGAATTCAATGGGTAGTAGACTTTTATGTCTTAAAAGTCTTCCAACCCCAATAGAGGTTCAAGGATTTACTTATAACCCAAATCTTGACCTTTGAAAGACAGCTACTATTCTGTAAAGAAAGACAGAGAGAGAGAGAGAGAGAGAGAGAGAGAGAGAGAGAGAGAGAGAGAGAGAGAGATTGTTCATCTACTTTTTTGTTTTTGAAATGGAAATTGTGGTCACTTGCTCCCAGGAGATACTGTATTTGTAGTGTACAGGTTTTATGCAAGGCATTATGTGGTAAGGGATTGCCTGGATGCAGGTGGACTGACTGGGAGGCCACTGACAGTGGTGAACTGAGAGCACTTGGAGTCCTGTGCCAAAGGAGTGCTGCTCCCAAAATAACTTTAAAGCTTACAAATGATGCCTTTTAGCAAAAGAAACAAGCTCTGCAAGTAAATTTTGCTATGACACAATCCTGGGATTTTGAAACTTGTACCACTGCCAATGGTCCTTGCAGTTTTCAAATAATACAAAGTTGGAAGATATGTAACAGCTGTAGGTGAGTAATACACACGGTTCAAAGAATGTTAAGTCTTAGCAAGAATGGAAGAACTGATACGGCAGATTTCAATTGGGTCATCTGTGAATACTTTTAAAATCTTAGTACATCTGCAGAAAATCAAATCATATGGGAAGTCCTTGTGCCTCTGTAGTTGGTACTTTCTACCATGTCCTGAGATGCTAATTCTATTAATTAGGTAAGAAATAAACTGCAATGGATCCACCTGCTGGCTCCCCTCTAGGATTCTGCTGCCTCAGCTCCTTAGATTCTGTTTACAATCTAAGAAAAAGTGATGAGACTTAAGATTGACTTCAGGAGCTGATTCTGTTTACTAATACTTTAAGAACTGGATATAAGTAGGCATAGGGGCTGTTACTGAGCCCAACACCATACCATGTTAAATAGTCAGAGTATCATTTACAACAAAAAATCCTTAAACATTTTAGTATGAGGACTTTTTAATGTCCAAATTTCATTCTATATATGTACTCAACTATTCATTGTAGTATAAATTAAAACCGTTACAACGAATACAGTTGTTGGTCAAAGGGGTCCAATGGGAATCCAGAACAACCCAGGCTGTTACCAGACAATATGGGTTGCTCTTCACAAATTCACAGCATGGCCCCATTGCTAGTAACAGCACCTACAAAACTCATTGAACATCAAGAGGTTGAGCTTCTACCCCTATGTGCGATCAGCTCACTATAGGAAGGTACTTTGCACATTACCAAAGGTGAAACATGAACACTAACCCAGACACAAATGCTGTCCTGCTTACATACACATGGGTAATGGTAGTTCTAAACTTGTGGGAGAAACCAATTGATATCTGTTTTGACTTAAAGTCTACTCTACAAGATAAAACCCATGTACCAAATTACTTGATGACCAAGAACCTGAGAGTAGATAGCCAAGAGACTTTAGTAAAAAGTTCTTTTAAAAAGTAGCAATAAAATGACTCTTAATGATAGTCTGCTATACTCATAAGTCAGTACCTTGCTCAGCCATCATCAGAGAAGCTTCCTCCTGTAGCAGATGGGAACAAATACAGAAACCCATACCCATAAATTATGCCTAAGGTGAGAGACCTGAGACCACTTAGTCCCAAACAGGATACCTCCATCAAATCCCTCTCCTATGCCTCAGGAAACTTCCCTGAAGAGAAAAGAGAAAGAGTGTAAGATCCAGAGGAGAAATCAAGAAAACAAGGAACTCTAAGTCAATACGATCTACGCACATATGAACGCACAGAGATTGCAGTAGCATGCACAGGTTTAGTGTGTGTACATGTTTAATGCAATTGGCAGCCTTCACTTCTTTTCCAGCCCTTAGATTTTCAAAACAAGAAATATTAGTTATTTTAGATGAAGCAAGTTTGGAAAGCAAAGTGTTTAAAGGGAAAGACACTATGTTTCTATAACTTTTTTGCAAAATTATGGACAATTTTTGATTCATCACTAAAACCTTGCAAATAATAAAGACTTCTATTTTAAATTTCTTTGCATCATGAAACTCAATGCTGTGTCAGTGAGCATTATGTACTAGTTTAAGTAAATTTCAAGCAGGTCTCTTATAAATTAAAGTTTTCAAATAAATTCCAGAATATTATATACTGTCTAACTGAAAAATACAGTTCATTGAGTTGATCCTATAAACATTAACATATTTCACTATACAATATCAAAATTACTTACAATTACTTTCAATGCTACCTGTCTTATCAGAAAAGAAATTTAAATGTTGGGAAGCTGTCCATCATGATTATGATGGTAAGGGAAAGATATACAAATCTCAATATTGTCTTTCAAACTCAAAATTTACAGCTGATCACAAATGTTGTCAGTTGTTTTTGACACAAACACGAACTTTCTCTACTCATTCACAGTTTCCATCAGATCCATAAATCTGCATAACTACTATCTGCAACTGCATGTCAGTCCTCCAAAACAAAGAATGATCAATGAAGTTTTCATTCGTTTTGTTTACAATTCAAAGAATTTCTCACTTAGAAACTTCACATAGAGTAAACAACAACAAGAACAAATATGTCTATTATATTATTCAACACATTCAGCACTCTGGTAAAATAGCCAAGAAAATCAAGTAAAAGAAACAAGGTTGATATTCTAAGTTTCTGGGTTAATATCTACTTATCAGTGAGTGCATATCAAGTGAGTTCTTTTGTGATTGGGTTACCTCACTCAGGATGATATCCTCCATATATATCCATTTGCCTAAGAATTTCATAAATTCATTGTTTTTAATAGTTGAGTAGTACTCCATTGTGTAAATGTGATTTGGAAGTGTCAGGCATGGTCTTTGGTGTGCTTGTTTCAGGGCCTGGATTAAGGCAGAACATTATGGCAAGAAGCATTTGATGGAGTGTACTTCTCACCTCATGGTAACTGAGAGAGAGGGAGAGAGAGAGGGAGAGAGAGAGAGAGAGACAGAGAGAGAGAGAGAGAGAGAGAGAGAGAGAGAGAGAGAGACAGAGAGACAGAGAGACAGAGAGACA
>NC_034590.1:62991557-63006703 GCF_900095145.1 Mus pahari
AGAGAGAGAGAGAGAGAGAGAGAGAGAGAGAGAGAGAGAGAGAGAGAGAGAGAACAGAGAGAGAAAACAGAGAAACCGTTCATTCAAGGCCATGCCGCCATTGACAGAGTTCCTCTCTTTAATACAACCTCCCAAAGTCTCTACCATGCCCCAATAGGCCAGGAAGCATGTCCATTGGATCATGAAATTGGAACCATCATAGTCTGCTTGTCATCCAAAGACCTCACATCCAAAACTGCTGTACTAAGGATTCAGCCTTCAACTAATGAGATCTGGGGATCAACTCGGATTCAAAGCATAACACATATTCCTCAAATTTTATTAAAGTTAACAATTTTTACTACTTCACTAAAGGCATATAGGGAGACATTGACCTTTGTGACTGTATGGCAGCGAAGAGCTTCCTGCTTGTCTATTCATGTTTTGTCAATATACAAAGGAATGGCTTTTACTGTGACATTTTC
Source organism: Mus pahari (assembly GCF_900095145.1). Taxonomy (NCBI): domain Eukaryota; kingdom Metazoa; phylum Chordata; class Mammalia; order Rodentia; family Muridae; genus Mus; species Mus pahari. The sequence continues at coordinate 62,992,022 of NC_034590.1, forward strand.
TTCCATACATATCCTGATGCTTACAGATATTTGAGTGTTAGTGATTTACATTTAACTTGAACGTTGTTATTTGTATAGTTTAGGTGAAGACTGTTCAGACTCTAAGGCAAGACATGGTAGAGCTGGAGTAGTAATTACAGTGCTCACACTTTGCAGTCCTCCAAAGGACTTGCACTTAACAGGTTGCAGGCCGTTTTGTTTTGTAATTATATTTGCTTATTCGTGTGTATTTTGGAGGTGGGGAAATGCATGTGTGGATTCACACCTATAGAGATCAGAAGAGAATGGTTGGGAGTCCATGTCTTTTCTACCACCGTGAGGATCCAAAGGATGGAGTTAAGGTCATCAGCAGGGACAAGCATCAGTCCCCACTGAGCCATTCCACTTGGCTGTGTGTTTTCATTCCTGTTCCTGCTGACCTAGCTAAGACAGGTGAGGGTAGTGTGCTTAAGAGTCTACTAAATCAGAGTCACCATTGAGTATTACTTTATTGTCACTTTATAGTGGAGTCCTGTTAATGCAACCACAAGCTAGTGTTAGAAAAATGTGGATCTACAGTGTTGCTTAGAAATCCAAGGATGGAGCAATGGAACATTATGATGGTTAGCACTAATTGTCAACTTGGCAAAATGTAGTCACCCAGAGATGTGCCTCTGAGTGTGATGTGGAAAAACTGAAGTAGAAAGATTCTGATGCCACCCCCACCTGGCCGGAGGACTTTAGAAAGGGATTGAGCATGCATTGTGAATTCATTGCTCCCTGCTTCCTGAGGCCAGTGTGACCAGCTGTCTGGAGTTCTACTATGATGACTTTCCCCCAAAGTAATAGACTATAACCTAGACATGCATGCTAGAACAGGCATCCTGACCTAAGTTGCTTTTTGTGTGAGTATTTCCCCCCCACACACACACACACAACAGGAAAGAGAAAGGATGTTGGTATCAGAAAAGAAGTTCAATGTATTAGTCATTTAAAAACTATCCTCACAGTTTAGTAAAGAATAAAATGTAATTTTCAACAGCTAGCAAATTGCAAGTTGTTAGTGAGGAAACAAGAAAGATCATACCCATGCATAGATGTTTGGAGAAAACAATGAAGAAGGTGCCCAGTGGGTACACAATGACTCTCTAGTTGTATAAAGTGATGAATACGAAATGAAGAAATTAGGGTCGAGGAAGAGGAAGAACAATCACCTAAAACAAACCACAGAGGGTTGCTGCTTACTGGCCTGCCACACATGGCTTGCTCAGTCTGCTTTCTTATACAACCCAGGACCACCAGCCCAGGGATGGCCCCACCTGCAATGGGCTGCCCCCTGCCATATTGACCACTAATTAAGAAAATGGTTTACACCAGGATTCAGAGAATGCCCAGGACACAATTGAATATTGAGCCACACACACTGTTCTCCACCCTAGAACCTGGATACAGAAAACATATTTGATGCTTTATGTTCTTTTGTTTTCAGGGTCTGACATAATATTGAATCCATGGTGGTTACTCAGATAGATGTGGGACTAATAAGATGATTCAGCCATTAGCCTTTTTACAGTAAAATTAAGGAACCTCCTTCGCTTGACCTTTCCTTCTTTGTTCAGTCATCCAAATGCACTTGATTTTTTTTTCTGTTTAGTTTAACTCAGCAAACATTTAGTGAGCATTAGCTGTCACAAGGAATTGGATGGAAATCAAGAAATGTCATTGGGAATACAGTGTGGACCTATCTTCTAATTGCTGAGAATTTAGAGAAAGAGAAGATATTTGTCTTAGTTATGGTTTATATTGCTGCAATGAAACACCATGGACCAATAACAAGTTTGGGAGGAAAGAGTGTATTGAGCTTACACATCCACACTGGTGTTGTCTTAGGGTTTCTACTGCAATGAAATTAATTGGGGCTGGCTTACTGGTTTTCAGGTTCAGTCTGTTATCATTGTGGTGGTAATCATAGCAGCATCCAGGCAGGCATGGATCAGGAGGTGCTGAGAGTTCTATATCTTGTTCCAAAGCAAACAGGAAAAGACTGGCTTGCAAGTGGCTAGGAAGAGGGTCTTCAAGTCCATCCCCACAGTGACACGCTTCCTCCAACAAGGCCACACCTACTCCAACAAGGCCATACTTACTCCAATTACACCTCCTAACAGTGCCACTCCCTAGGCCAAACATATTTAAACCACCACAGCTGTTCATCACCAAAGGTAGTCAGGACAGGGACTCAAGCAAGGCTGAAACCTGGAGGCAGGACGTGATTTAGAGGCCATAGAGGGCTGCTGCTTACTGGCTTGCTTTGCAAGGCTTGCTCAACCTGCTTTCCTATAGAACCAAGGACTACCAGCTCAAGGATGTCACCACTCACAGTGAGCTGGACCTACCTACATTGATCACTAATTTAAAAATGCCTTACAGAGGGATCTCATGGAGGCATTTCCTCAATTAAGGATCCTTCCTCCCCAATTACTTTAGCCTAGGTTAAGTATACATAAAGCCAACCAGTACAATATTCAAGTAGTCTTGTGTTCAATTTGTGCTATGCATGAAGTTATGCAGAAGCATAGAGGGAAGGGAAGGCAGCTTCTATTCCATGAAGCAGCTGAAGAACACATCACAGATAACGGATGAGGTGAAGATTGTTATTGAAAGATAAATTGAGTACTAAAGGGAAGAGAAGCATGCTAGGCAAAAAAGCAGTCTGTTTAGTTAAATGCATGCAAAAATTTAGTCAGTTCCTTCCATATCCATGTACTACATAATTCTGGCACAGAAAATGCATCACTGAATTGTTATTCTCTGAATGGATGCTGGCAATAGAATGTGGCAGGTAAGCAAGTACAGTACGATGTGCAAAAATGAGTTGTAGAACTGTTACAAAACTATGTAAAGCAAATGAAGGGGAAATGTGGATCTCTACAGCCAAGCACTCTATGTGCTGGCAAGGGGATACATAATGCTCCACAGAGAAAGCATAAATGAATCAAGGCAACAGTGAGTAGTTTACAAAAGGCTGACCCTGTCTCTGGCTTGCACATGTTTTCTTTCATCCTCACAATGTTGAGCTATGTGGCAGCCATGAGAATGTGCTTCGCACACTGCCAACCACAGGGAGCAGAATTCACAGGAACCCAGCTGCAGTGCTCTGAAAGCTGAAATTTATTCTGAAGTTTGCCCCAAGGCCATGCTTCCCAGGAGCTGCTCTGAACAGCCCAATGACTGAGTGCCGTAAGGCTGTGGAGGTAGGATGCATTCTGTGAGATAGAGGATCCAGCTAATGGATTTCACAGAGGCAACCTGAGAGATCATCAACTAACCTCCCTCCTAGGCTCCTTCACTTAGCAGGAGTGGGAGTCACAATGCGTGCTCAGACCGTGGCTCTTCAGCCTCTTCTGGCTGTTTCCCCTTTTTCTTTCACAGCCATTTACACCTTAATAAAATTTCCTCATTTAATGCTGTCTTGACACATGTCAGTGGGGGTGTGGGGGAAAAGGAGAGACAGTCAGACAGACAGACAGAGACAGAGAGGGATAGAGAGACAGAGGGAAAGAGAGAAAGAGAGAGGAGAAAGAGACAAAGAGAGCGGGTGAGAGAAAGAGAAGGGTAGAAGAGAGAGAGGGAGAGAGTCTAACATTTAAAGCTTGATACTTCATTTAACAAAGAATAATTCCTGGATTCCTTTACGAAGAATAATCATCCAACAGTAAGCCCATGCACCAGATAGTGACAGTATGAAAGGGCTGAGTGGAGGCTCTCTCTTTTGAATGGAAGGAATGGCCACGCCCTACACACCCTACTTTTAACAATCTCCAATGCAATGACCATTTGCCATTTAGCTTCATTCTTGTTCTTATGTTTTTATGTCTTTAGGCCCATCCTGCCTCCTCTATGCCTTTTTAAAAAATTTTGTGACTTTCGTAAGCATTTGAGCTTGACAATCATCCTTTGATCACACACCCCAGAGAGAGGGCAGGACTAACATGTTCATGAAATGATGGAATGGAAGGAATAAACTGAAATCAGGAAGAGCAGAGAGAGCCAGTGAAGTTAGAAAGTGGAAGTCAAAAGAAGCTGGCAGTTTTTAAGGAGTAGCGAAGATGAACAAGATTCATGTGTTGAGTAGTGTTTGTGAACTGACAAACAAGCAAAAGTCAAGGATGACCATTATGAAATCCCCCACTTCTCTCCTAATTCTGTATGCACACTTCTCTAAGCAGATGTCCTTTTAAATGATTATCTGGGAACTGCAGCAGATGCATCATTGGAAGTAGATGACTTAGTGGGAAGATAAGCAAATGTTCAATTGCTAACATTATGAAATGATCAAGAAACTAAGATACTTTGTTGAAATTTGTAAGAAATATGTTTGGTGCTGGGCATGGTGGTGTACGCCTTTAATCCCAGCACTTGGGAGGCAGAGGCAGGCAGATTTCTGAGTTTGATGCCACCCTGATCTACAGAGTGAGTTCCAGGACAGCCAGGGCTACACAGAGAAACCCTGTCTCGAAAAACCAAAAAAAAAAAAAAAAAAAAAAAAAAAAAAANTACAGAGTGAGTTCCAGGACAGCCAGGGCTACACAGAGAAACCCTGTCTCGAAAAACCAAAAAAAAAAAAAAAAAAAAAAAAAAAAAAAAAAAAAAAAAGAAAAAAAAAGAAAAGAAAAAAAAATTTAGTGCCTAAATACAGAAGCCCCTCAATGATTCCTGCCAATTAATAGTAATTCTTACTCAAGGTATCAGTATTTTTCCTTCTCTGTTAGCACCAATGGTTTTCTAAAGTTCAATTAACATTCTAAATGAACTTCTCCCAAGTTTGCTTCCCTATCTTGCATGTGCCACAGTGAGCTCTATGCTAGCCTCCATGGCAAGGGCTTCCATCTTGCTGACAGCCTTGAGTTTGAGAATAGAAGAATGAGCAATCAATTTCAGGTCCAACTTCATGCTTATTTACTAATCAGATTTTTAAATTTTTTTTCATGATATAATACACATGATTAAAAGCCTTTTGAAAGACAAAGACAAGAGTATTTATTACATGTTAATTATCCCACTGCTAACAAACTAATCGTGAGCTTAAAAGGAGCTGGGTAACATGATGAAAACAGTATTTAGAATCTGAAAAATCTGTCTTTGCATTTTAGATCCAGTGAGTAGTTGCTATGTATATTTAGATAACTCAATCAGTCTTGTGTTTGGGTTCTTAGTGTACAAAAAGAGGCTAGCACTATTCCCAGGTTGGGGGATCATAAGACATTTATGTCACTATTTAGCATGTAATAAAATGATTTGTTCCCTTAAGAATATTTATTTTGTCATTTAGTACTTTGTAGCTTTTTAAATCCCCCTTCTAAGCCAAGTATGCTGAGATATTCCTTTAATCCCAGCCACTTGGGAGTGTGAAGCAAGAATATGGCAAGATTAATCCCAGACTGGGTAACTTGACATTTGTCTTAACATAAAAGGGCCAGAAGTGTGTCTCAGTGATAGACTGTGCGCCTAGCCTGTGCAAGGTCCTCAATTCAACCCCCAGTACCCTTTACAAGATATAGGAGATGAGAGCAGGGGATTTGAACTCAGGCTTGTGCAACAACTGCTCTGGCCCTTGCCTCCATTGTATGGATGTTTGATTTCAAGAGTGGATCTGTGGGTATGTGTGTGTCAGGGTATGGGTGTGTCAGGGTGTGTGTGTGTGTGTGTGTGTTGTACTTCAGAAAAATAATGTCACAACAAACATTGCACATAGCTATGGCTATTTCTCTGAGATAAATTCCCAGTACAGGATTATTTTTTAAAAATAGTATTTTAAATGAGAATTTTAACTTCTAAAATACAATAATATAATATAATGTGATGTGATATAATATAATATAATTAATTAATATAATATATATATATATATATGTGTGTGTGTGTGTAACATTATATAAAATGATGAGCTTTTGTTATTGACTTATCTTTCTCTTTTTGGCAACTTTTTTGGAGGAGTAAGTTCTTTAGGAACATTGTGCTTGTAACACTGGCAGCTCTCAGCTGTTGCTTGTTCTGGTGAGAGGAGATTACACAGATCACATGCAGCAGGAAGCACCATTTATCTAGATAATGACTTATGATTTTGAGGATAGTCAGCAAATGTGAAAAATTGATAACCAGGAGAGGAAAAAAAAAGGCCATGCCAGTCACATGCATAAGTCATGGAATCTAGCCAACCATAGTATAGAAAAGCCCATCTAGAACCCCATACAGGTGTTGCCCTTACCAGTGTGACTCAATCTCTAGTCTCTATTGATGGTGTTAAACTTCAAAACTCAGTTTATTAGCCACAATTTTCAGGATCTAAAAGTGTCAGCCAGAGGTCATCTGGTTCCCATGAAGAGACGCCGAGCTGAGACCTGACTCACAGCCAGAAGCTCTGGGACAGATGTCAGGGAATCGAAATGACTACGCCATGGAGAGAAGCAAGCAGCTCTTCCTTTTGCTGAGATCCGTTGTGTGTTGTAGGCTAGTGGCAACATCTAGAAGAGACAGGAAGAGAAGGGAGAAAGCACTTCAAATCAGTTTTTACCTAAATTCAGACAAACGACTCCTTAAAAAATTTCAGAGACTAATGAGACCCATCTGGAAGACTGATTTTAGTAGAACTGCAAAAGCTTTCAAGAATTCTTGAGATCGAAAACACAAAGCAAGTTAAATTCTGTTTACATCTGCATCTTTCCATTGTGGAGTGCCTCTCATCCATTCATCCTTTTCCTTGGTGTGGGATTTGGGTCAGGGAAATATATAGTAGGGAATAGAAGAACCACCACATGCTCTGTGTTGTAGTCAGCTCTTTAAACAGTGGTTAAGTGTTCCTTTGTTGTTCTCAAAGCAGCTATTTGTTGAATCACAGAATGTTTGAAAAACACAATAGTGACGGTCTTCCCCTTCTAAAATTTCTTCAAACATTTTCTTTACTCTATTGCAAGAATAGTTTTCCTGTATCTAGTCAATATTCCCAAAGAACCCCTTAAAAGTCATCCATTTTCATTCTTGATAGATTCTTGGGTCCTCATATTCTGACTAGTAAGCTACTTTCTGAGTAAAGGCTCTGCCCATTCCTTCAAAACCAACATGTCCCCAATTTGGATGTCCCGGTATCATAGTTCCTTCTGGAGCTAAGCCACAAGTTGGATATTCCATCTTTATCTTTTTCATTCTTATATTTATATAGATTAAAGTGATTTCTACTTCCACAATGCATTTCTCAAGGAATTAGAGACTGCTATTGTGTCCTGTGCGAGTCTTGCCTTTAGGATCACTTCGTGTACAGTCTCTGTAGGTGTTTCAACTAATCAGTCATTTGTAAAATATTTATTGATAACACCGTTTTCCAGCTAAGTCTCAAAAATAAAGAATACTAAAGATAAGATAGAAATAGACCATCGCAAATGACAATATGTGACCCAAATTAACATACGCATCTCTAAAAAATATAAGAGAGAAATGTAGCTGACTACCTACTGAGAATGCAATTCCATCCTTGCAAACTACCTGAGTCTGGTTCCAGGCATCAGTGTCAGTAAGTTCATCTGAAACCCCAGCCCCAAGACTCCAGGCCTCCAAGTGCACCAGGCTCATGTGCATGAACCCATGCAAAGATACAGATATACACATAATCAATTCTAAACATATTTATAAATAAAATCAACAAAGACTAGAGATTGCTTGGTGGTTAAGGCATGCATGGCTCTTGAAGAAGATCTGGGTTTGGCTCCTTGCATCCACATGGTTGCTCATAGCAACCTGTCACTGCAGTCCCAGGGAAGCTGATGCACACTTCTTGCCTCCTCAGGCATTGAGCATGTACACAGGGGAAATGCATACATGCAGGCACTTACTTACACATAAAACAAATCTTTAATAAAAACACAAAAAGAAGTGGCCTATTTTGAGAGTTGGGGTGATCATTTAACATTATCTGGAGCAAACTTAATTCAACAAAATCATGAAAAGAACCCATTATCAAATGAGATTTCTCTTTGGTAGTTGAGGTCTATATACAAACATACGCAAATCAGTAATTGTAATAGACAACGTTATTAGAATGTAAACAGAAAGCTCACTAGATGTTACAAAATGTGTCTTATGTAATTAAAACCCTGCCTGAATGAATAGATCTACAGATTCAATTCCCTTGTTTCTAAAAATTCCAGTATCATGTCTCACAGATGTATAGAGAAAAACTAGAATTTTTATAGAAACATGAAAAACTCTACAGTAACGTGGAAAAACTCTAAGTACTCAAGATAGTCATAAGGGAAAGGTAAAAGCTAGAAGATCATGCTGCTAGGTTACAATTTATCCTACTAAGGGAAAAAGCATTAAAACAACGTAATATCAGCTAAAAGTACACATACCAACTGATGGGAAAAACTAGAGAGCTCACAAAGGATTTAACACATTTACAGTCAGTTAATCTTTGAAAAAAAGTTCCAAGAGTACATAATGAGAAGTAATCTTTTTAATAAGCATTGTGAGAAAAACTGGATATACTACAAAAGTGTGTGGACCCTTATGTTACACCACTAATAAAATGGGCTCAAAATTGATTAAGACTTTAAACTTAAGATCAGAAAGGACAAGACTACTGAGGAAACATAGTCTAAACTACAGTGTTTTGCACATTGTTTGGTTTTCATTTTCTTTAAATTTAACCCCGAAAACACAGACAGCAAGAGTATCGCATTATCCATCAAGGGAAGCAATTATAATAAAGATGCAGATATGAATTTGAAGAAATGCTTATAAGTTAGTCAGTGATATGGGATTAATCCAAAACATATATAAAAAATGAAATGAAAACCACAGTTTCTGTGCACATGCCCTTCAATGACTGTTAGGAAGACAAAAGAAATGCTAAAAGAATGTGGCGAAGAGGGAGCCTTATTTAGTATTATTGGGGAAGTAAATTAGTATAATCAAGCACTGAAATAGTGGTAACGTCCTCAAGAGACTGAAAGCAGAGCTAACGGAAACTCTAGCATTCAAACTTTTTCTTATTCCTCTGACATCTTGTCATCAGTGTGTGAAGGTTTCTACATCTTCATACTCTGCTGGGGAAATCACAAACCAGAACTATGAGCACAGTCCTAAAGTGCCAGAGTTGGAGAGCCTGAGGCAAGTGGATCTTGAGTTCTAGGCCACATTGGCCAACATGGTAGGACTCTGCCTAAAATAAACAGCCAACTTTGGAGGTCAGTAAATGTGCATCCTGGAGTAGATGGGTAAAGAGAGTTTGGTATGCAATGCTATTCAACCTATAAAGAGCAAGTGTTCCTATCATTGGTAATAACAGAATTAGCACTAAGCTAAGTAAAATATACAAAAGATAAAAAGATAAATACTGTATTTGTGAATCTAAAGCTATAGATTCATATAAATAGAGGAATAGTCTTTACCAGACACCAAAGATCAAAGGAATGGATGATAACTAAAGGTTATGATGGGTCAAGCAAGAGAAATAAATTTGATTTTTAGGTCACTAATGTACAATGAGATCGACAGCTGATAAGTGAATTCTGCATATGCCAATGTGCCTAAAACTAAATTTCTTATGTTTCCATCATAAGAAAACGTTAAATATCTGAAGGGGTAGGTATGCAAATAGATTAATCTTTATGGATGACACTTAAACTCATATTACAACCATGTGTCTTATAGCTATAATTATCAATATAAGCTTGAAAAATATTAGCTGATACCAATGCTATCTGAACCATAGCATTGAAACTGTGAACAACTGGATCATGACCAGACACAAGTCAGACGACTGTCAGCTTTCCTTTTGCCCCTTGAGTGCCAGAAAGACACAAATCATCTCTTTCGCATATCTTTCAGTGCCTTCAAGAGTCCTGGTGTAGACACTGGTATCAGGAATATTCTGTGACCCAAAGGGATTCACATGCACTCTGCCATCCTGACTGTCATGACTAAGATAGAGCCATGTATGCTGTCACATGGGCCATTCCCTCTTGCCACTGTTCTTCCCCCCACAGCTCTAGAGCACTGGCACAGGGCTTGCTTTTCTTTTTGGCTACTCTACTTTACATGCTTCCTAAATTAACATAGTTACTGCAGAACTCAGCGTAGGGAAAGGCATGGAACAGGAAACTTAGACAGCAAATAGAATGATGATTGTGTGGATGATAATAAGTGCCTGTGCTTAATGAACACGGATTTTTTCAAAGGACCTCATTATTAGAAAAGATATCAAAGGTATAAATAGGTGCTTAAAGATTTCTATTTATTATTTATTTATTTATTTATTATTTATTTATTTATTTGTGTTGGTGGTGTATTTACTTCATGTATATGGGAAATAGCAGAAGTCATAAGAGAGCAATGGATCTCCTGTAGTTGGGATTAGAAGTAGTGTGTATTGGTATGTATGTGTTTGTGGCCATTGTTCATGTCTCTGCACACATACACACACACATGTCTGCCATGTATCTACAGGTGTCCACACAAAATATAAGATTTACTTGCTTTTGACTAATTTTAAATTTTAAGCTTTTAATATAAATATCCAACTGTGGAAGAAATCCTTGAAAATTCACTTTTCTTATATTTACAAATAATATATTTTTTTTAAAAAAATGTGCTAAGCCAGAGCTGTAGAGATTCTAGGTGATCACATATGATAGTACTCATCCAGGAAGAAGACTTCAGTTTGGTTTCCTAACACGCATGTGTATAGGTATACCCACCTACAGCCTCAGTAATTGTCACTGGGAGAGAGATAGGATGGCAGCCAGCCTTGGTCAAAAATGGTAAACTTCAGGGTCAGTGAGACCTGGTCCCAGGGGAAGGGTAGAAAGTCATAGAAGAAGGCTTCTAACATTCTCCTCTGGTATCTTCATGTGCACACACAAGTGTGTATACTGCCACCCCATGTGTACACACAAACACACTCACCAAAAATATTCCTGAACATTGCCTTGACATTTATTGCAGTATAACTATCAACTTATATCTGACTTTGTCTTGACACTGGGGTTTTATGACTAATTGAGTGCCCTAATTCATTTATCTGGTTTAAGTGTTAAAATTTTATTCTTTATCTGTTTTTTTACCTCAGAGTGGAACTTAATCAAGCAATCATAAATCGAGTATCCTATACTTGTGGTACTAGCATGAACAAAATTAAGTACCTAGCAGCAGACAAGTTAAATAAGTGAGGACATATGATCTTAATGAGGTATTACTTTGCCATTTAAAATAGTTAATTTTAAAAGTACCTAGATGTGGGGAAAGAACTAAAGTAAAATGTGAACCAGAACAACATCAGAACACAATTGTGAAAACAGAACGTAACCATGGTGATATGGATTAAAGAGAATATGTAAGTAAGAAATGCTTGGAGATGATAAGTGGATTTTGAGGGATCTTTCAGTCTGCCTTATTTTTAGAAGATACATGCATTTTGGATGTCAATTACTGTAATCTAAAAAAGTATGCAAAGTCTATCAGAAAGTGTGCTGCTCAAATTTTCCTTCTGAAGAAGTAACATATGGCTTGTCTGTTGCCACTGCAAATGGATTTTGTTCAGTACTGGAAGTCTCTCATGTGTCCTGTCTCTAGAAGGGGGCCCTGCTTTCTGATGTCCAAGTATGTTACATTGGAGCCCATTTGTTGCTGAATAATTTATAAAGCAACAGAAGTTGAGGCAGCAGGGCATCATCACACAAATTTAACCACTCTATCACATCTTGGGTTATATATATATATATTACTTTCCATTTCTCGTGTGAATATATATTTTCATAGCTGATGTTTTAAAAATCCTTTGAATGTCCCATGTGCTTTATTTTCAAGATTTCATTTCTTATTGATAATGGATATTTTAACTGCTGCATAAAGGAATCATTTTGAGTAAAAATTACACCACTCCTTGAGTTATTGCAAAGCAAAGACGGGAGAGTTCTTCTGACCTTGCTGTGTCTGCTGACAGCAAGCTTTACGGCTTTGTACATAAAACTGCTATCACCAAATTTCCATTTGAGTAGTAACATGATAACACCAAGAGCCAGGGGACTAGGTTTTAGATGACAGCACATCATTTAATATCCATTTATTGTTTCTACAGGGAAATTCAGGCCTGGGATTCAGTATTGCTGGAGGGACAGATAATCCCCACATTGGAGATGATCCTGGCATATTTATTACGAAGATTATTCCAGGAGGTGCTGCGGCAGAGGATGGCAGACTCAGGTAAAGATCAAAAGCATTAAAATGACTCAATCAGTTGATCCACTGCATCAGGTAGTCACATTTATACCTTTGGAGAACAATAATTCTATAAAATTTCGGGACTTGGAAGGTTATCAAGGTTTTCTGTAGTGACGCTGCAAATCTGTTCGTACTCGCTGAATTTCAAATTGTATCTAATTTGTGCATGTTGATACCTAACAAATGTGACATTGGGCCACACACTGTCAGGGGGGGTTATAAATATATCTTTGGTTCTCATGGGGTCCTATGTCTACTTGGAAAGAACTTTAATATGAATTAAGTCAACAATAGAGTATCTGGAATCAACATTGTCTATTAGGAACTCAGGTACTGTTATAGGCATGGATATAGAAGCTTTCACAGGGTTTTATATAGATGTTTAGAGAGAATCAGAGGAACGGTCTCATTGGAAGATTCTAGATCTTAAAACACAATTGGATAATGCATTAAGATACTGCATAAAACTGAACTGAGACATAGAGAAAGTAAATTGTCTGAGAGACTAGAATGAATGCTGTTTTGTTTGGAAAAAGAATGTGGGCTACACAGAGAAACCCTGTCTCAAAAAAATAAACAAACAAACAAAAACCAAAAAGAAAAAAAAAGAAGAAAAGAAAAAAAGACTGTGACCTGAGTTAAATGGGTGGAGTAGAACCAAGACAGCACCTAGGGACAAAGCAGTAACAGTTGGAGCCTGGCAATGGGTTGGAACCTAGAAATGGGTTGTAGAAATCAAAATCACCCACATGGAGCAAATAATAAGTAATATACAATACCACCAGGAATTAGGAACAACTTCTAAAAGGCACAAAAATTTAAGGGTTCAGAAACTTACAGAAGCCATCCAATATACATAATATATAATAAATATATAATAAATAATATATAAATAATATATAATAAATTATATGTATCATATAATATATGTAAATATAATATATAATAAATTATATATAAATATACCTGGCTATAGATTCATATAAGTCAAGAAGATGCAATTATATCAATAGATCCTTTTTTCTTTTTAAATAAACTCTCACAATATAAGCAAGGATGCCCTCACACTTGTGGTACTATTGTTTCAACTTATCAAATCCTGGGGTTAAAATTGCATGCCACTCTAGCGGTTTTACCTAGCAGTTATAGGATATTACCTATCATATGGATATAAAGGGTTCAATAAATGCTTGATAATGCATATCTTTGATATTAATAAATAGGAAAAATAGGTAAAATTGACATTGGGGATAGAAAGGATGTTAAGGGAGGAAACTTACAGGGATTGTTGAAAATTATAAGGAAGATTCTTCAAGAAGTGTTGCTAGGTTTCAGATTTTAAAGGAGGAGAAAAAAATGACACATTCCTGGATACAACAATAACAACTGGCACCCTATAGCTAAGAATTTATGAGACGTAAAGACATAAATCATTACTAAGAAAAAAAATATCAGCACTGAGATACATTCTGGCTACAGGGACTTGGCAAAGTCCTGGCTGAAGGAAGGCCAGAGTGAGAAGATATTAAAGGACAGAATGTAAGGTAGTTGACCAGATATCAAGGTTGAGGGAATTCTGCCAAATCAATTCAGTACAGTTCTTGCAGAGACTGGACTGTGTGGGCCAAAGCCAAAGCTCATGGTCAAGGCCTCCAGGAAGTGAACAAATAGGAACCTTTCTGTGGTTTGCGAAAGAAGTGTGTCTACCAGAGAGTTAAAGCAAGTCTTGTAGGTCAAGGCAGCATTGGCCAGCATGGCATCACATTGGGAAATGTGAGTGGAGAAGGAGGAATACAAACCTCATACCCTTGCTCAGTGTGTTTTCATTTCACATGAATAACTTAGTCTTCTATTTTTCTTTTGAAATAGGCAAAGACACCTATTCTCTATCAGGCTGTTCTGATACAGTGATTACATTAGACAGCTGCATCTTTGCAGCTTGTTGAGAAGAGCTGTATTTTTAATTCGGGTTCATTTGCATATGATTTCAGCTGAAAAGACTTCCAAACATACATCCAGGGAATGCATGCTTTGTGACAATCAAATTTCCAAGTTTAACTGAGTGATTTTTCAGAGAAGAAACATCTATGTTGAACATTGAGAGATTCGAAACACATGTGTAAGTGTAATTCTGTAAGTCAAGGAGAGGTTGTGTTTGCTAGTGTTGAATCATAGGCAAGCTCTAGTATATGTGTTTAGACATAAGCTAAGTGTGCTAATTTACATTACAGGATGATGATGCCTAATCCTAGCATTTGAAATGCTAAGGCAGAAGGAGTATCATGAATTTGAGGCCAGCCTCAGCTAAAAAGTGATTTTGGATCCAACCTAGGCTACAAAATGAGACTCTGCCTTAAAGAGGGATGGAACAGGCAAAAGAGAGAGAGAGAGAGAGAGAGAGAGAGAGAGAGAGAGAGAGAGAGAGAGAGA
>NC_034590.1:63006732-63017261 GCF_900095145.1 Mus pahari
AGAGAGAAAGGAAGGAAGAAAGAAAGAAAGAAAGAAAGAAAGAAAGAAAGAAAGAAAGAAAGAAAGAAAGAAAGAAAGAAAGAAAGAAAGAAATCAGATTGTTTGTAGGAATAATAATTTAGAAATTTGGGGACCTTAATAATCATGCTCAAATATTTGCTATCTGAAATAGAATGATCTTTCACCTTCCTAGTAAATTCTTGCATTGGGTTTGAGGTAGAACAGTTCTTATGTGTTTGCCCTGAGGTTAGGAATAAAAGAGCAGCATTTCTGCGAGTACCACCTTTTGTTGCCTACAAACCATAAGTGGAAATCTCCTGTCTATAGAGAAGGGAAGCTTCTTTTCTTGGGAACTTAACTCCACGGTTGCATATAATCCTGAAAGGCAATGTTTGTAGAGCTTTCATTATGCACCATATGTACTTATGTGTATGCGGGTCCACAATTCCCTTCATTCTGATCTCGGTTTCTTAGCCCTTGTTCTGGCTTCCCAGGCTATGTGTGAGCATCACGCCCAGTGGTTGTACACTGAAAAACCTGAAAAATTCTGTCCTATGCTTCTCCCTGAAACAATAAGCTATATCTATTCCCTAATCTAAAGTACATCCTTTCTCTGTAGGAAGAAAGTTCTTGGGTCTTTCCTTTATTTTGGTAGAAACTTCAAATATTATTGAGGTTAAACCCTTCCATGTTCTTGATTGATGTAGAGACATCTAGAGTTCAAAGATAACGATCAGCTAAAAATCTGGCTTGTGATTTAAATATAGATTATTAAAATTGGGGAGGTAATCATGTCCAAGATCAACATTTTATGGAGGGGAAACTGGAGTCAGGAAGAATGACACCCTAAAAGATAAAGCATTTGACATAAAACACCAGTGTCTTGACTCCAACAATGAGTTGCCTGAAGTATTATCAAGTGAGAATAATACACAGGCCCAAACTAATCCCATACAAGCATATTCTCAGTATGATGGGAGCAACATATAAAACTGAAGTGACAAGATCCAAGGGCTACTTTTGTCCCAAGGACATAGAGAAAAGTCTCGAAATCCATGGATTATAAGGCTTATTACTAACAGACTTGACCTTGGAGGAGTGAAACTTTCCTCATGGGTATTTCTCATCTGTCAGATGGTGAGAGTACTGGCCAAGTCACTAAGATGTTCTGAAAATACACTGAGATTACTGAAGTCCAAAGCACATAATAAGTACACAAGACATTCTGACAGCACTCCCCTTTCCTCCTTTCCTGCCTGTCTCCATGGTCTTCAGCCTCATTTCACTCTGTTTACTTCCCAAGCTTCTTGTTCCTATGTTTTCGAGTCCCTTCTTTTCTTGGTTACACTATGGCATGATATTAAAGGTACTTTAAAAATGGAAATGGTATCATTTTAAGTTACTAAATGTCTAGTGAGTATTTAGGCAGTAACAGACTAGGAAGATGTAAATGTGTGTGCATGCATGTGTGCTTGTGTGCATATGTGTCTGTCTAGAAACCTTGAAAACATGAGAAACTTTCTTGTGCATGCTAAACTATAACCAGTGCAATGTATTTATGCAGCTTTAAAGCACAGCTAAAATGAGAAATGGCCTTCTCCCCACATAAACTAGACTCCAAGTTGAGGCCCAGTCTCATTGGTTCTTCCAGAAAACACTACAATATTTAGAGTAAGGAGACCTGGGTTTCATGGTCTACTTCCTAGCTATATGGCCTTGGGCCCTTTGGAAGCCTTTTGTTTTCTACTTGTCTCATTAGTACATTTGACAAAGGACCATGTAGCTCAAGAAGCTTTTGCAGATGGTTACCTGAAAGGGTAGATCTATTAATTATGAGACCCAAATGTGATTCAGTTACCTGGAGACCTATCAGAATGCCGAACTTGAGCACCAAGCCTTCAGAAGCTAAGAATAAACTCAATGCTAAGAATAGGCGTTCTATGATGACCCCTCCAGTTAGGTCATATAATGAAGGTCACATTATAACCTCCAAACAGACAGAGCCTTGTGGAAAGCTCTTGCTTAGACCAATAATGATAGACAAACATTTTTCAAAATGTTGTCATTATTCCCCATGATACACATGGCAAGCAGTGGTAGATTTCTGTTTCTGTGGCATGTATGTAATTGGTAGTAAGGCAGAACCTTGAAGAACTTACCACCCTTTGCCTTTCGAAGCAGTCATTAAGATTTGATAGCATCCCGTAGCTTTAAAGATTAGCCTGTGATAGAAAAAGCACTAGTTTTGTTTTGCTTTGTTTCTAGAAAAAAATAGATACATTTCCATCTTCTAAAGACTATGTTTTATTTCTGTCTTTATATATGAATCATAAAATGCCCTCAGTATAGCCTGAAGTCCCTAGATTCCCAATGACCAATTTTGACATGTCTTCCTGGGGAAGAGCTATAACATGACATCCTTTGCTTGGCCATGCAGCAATGACATTTTACACAATGGTGCATTTATTAAACCTGTCTACAGCATAAAAGCAGAGTGGAGAAGAAGGCTGCTTGCCAGCTCTTGACAAGTGACACAATTTAATCTCCTAGCTCTCGACACAATCATTTCTATTTCTTGACAGAATGAAAAAAGGTGTTATTTTCTTTAGGTCTATTGCTTCATTTATTACCTCTATTTCTATTTACAGGTAATGGTGCTTATAAAATACAAGGCAGTGTGTATGTTCAAACAGTAATGTTAATTGTGCTGAGATTTCACCCTTTGGACATTGACTAGAATCCATTCTCCATGTGCAAATGACAACATTGTCTTTTTCACTGTCCTTGAACAGTCATACCTTATATGGTTTCATTGATGTATATTCATTAAGTCACAGATGATTTAATATAAGAACATGTGAAAAAAGGAAAGGAAAAAAGGAAAGAAACAGAGAAGAGGAAAAAGAGAAATAAAAATAAGATTAATAAATAAAGATTGGCAATAAGTGGAAAATGAAAATATCATTTAACTAGGAAGTGGAAAAACTGAACTTAGATTCAAATTTTTGTCTGAAAAAATCACAAGTGCCAAGTCGAACAACCTCACATTGAAGAACATACTTGAGGCAGTCTAAGGAAATAAAATATTCCCAGCAAGTGAAATAATATAAGAGATTACTTCCCTACAAGAGTACTCCCTATTTTGAAGCTTTGTGAACATCTATGATTGCAAATAAAATCTCCATGAGTCACATTTCCACCTCTACCCTAACCCAACTGATTATGGTGCTCCAGTGACTATGCTTATGTCAAAGTTTCCATTCAGAAGATTATGNCGNTCCAGTGACTATGCTTATGTCAAAGTTTCCATTCAGAAGATTATGGCGTTCCAGTGACTATGCTTATGTTAAAGTTTCCATTCAGACATAGAGGCTTGTGGTGCTTTCACAGTTAAGTCAACTTTTTTTAAAAAAAATTTCTATTATGGTGTCAAATCCCATCACAAACCTGGCTGTGACTTGGAGCTGAAGATTTCCATGAGAAGTGCCTTGACCACGGTTCAAGGCAAATGGTAACAGGGGACTCAGCGACCCTGCAAATGGTTGGAATTTCAGTTGACTCATAGATTGTCCCCTTTCATCTCTAGCCAACTAAAATAAAAGAGAGGATGGGGTGACAGTCCTGTCCTTTCTTTGATTTCCTCTTACTCATATTATCAGCCATAGTGTGTGGATAACCTACTTGGAGAAGAGAAAGAAACCTCTTTCTGTAAGTAACCTTGAAGTGACTGTCAGCAGGAAGTCTGCAACTGTTGAATACTACATGAGAAAATTTCTAAGTACTTCAGCTGCACTTCTGTGAGGACATCAGGTGCCTGCCTCCCATGTTTCAGAGCTTCAGGAAGCCCCTCAATGACTCCTCCCTTTTAGACTTTGCTAAATACTTGGATATAAGGTATTTGAAATATTTTCGCAGCAAGTAAGTGTGGGTTTGTTGTTGTTAGAATACTGTTTTGAGAGTTCTGAATATCTACATGCCAAAAAATGAATCTGGGTCCTTATTTCACACCATATACAAACATTAACCCAACATGATTCATAAATCTAAACATATAAGCTAAAATTATGAAACTTTAAAAGAATATGAATAAATCCTTAAGACCTTAAACTAGGCAATGTTTTCCCCATATGGTATCAAAAGGACAAGCAACAAAGTAAAAAACAAAAACAGATAAATTAGATTTCACCTAAAAACTTTTCTTTCTTTTTGTTTTTTATTAGTTACTTTATTTACTTATATTTCAAATGTCATCCCCCTTCCCAGTTTCCCCTCCACAAGCCCCCTATGCTCCCCCCTCCCCCTGACTCTATGAGGGTGCCCCCCCCCACCAGCCTACTCACTCCTGCCTCAGTGCCCTAGCATTCCTCTATGCTGGGTCCTCGAGCCTCCATAGGACCAAGGCGCTCCCCTCCCAGTGATGCCTGATAAGGCAATTCTCTGCTACATATACAGCTGGAGCCATAGGTCCCCTGCCCCCTTGTGTACTCTTTGGTTGGTGGTTTAGTCCCTGGGAGCTTTGGAGTGTCTGATTGGTTGATATTTTAGTTCTTTCTATGGGGTTACAAATTCTTACTAAAACCTTCTCTTGATTTCAAAATACATTGTAAAGATTAAAGCAACTTTCAAAGCAGGAGAAAAATGCTTTCATACAACATATCTGATAATTTAATTGTAGCCATAATATATAAGAGTTGATATAACTCTACAATAGAAAAGCAATTCAATATCAGAGTAGTCAGACTGTGTCTGTACTTGTTTATTACCCCTGCTGTAACAAGTTATCATAATTGTGGCTTCAATTAATACAAATATGCTCTTTCATAATACTGGATATGAAAAGTCCAAAAAAAATCAATCTTCCTAAGATAAACTCAACATGATATAGGGCAGCTTCAAGACTACATGAGAGTATTTGTTTTCTTGCGTTTTGTTTGTTTGTGTAATTATGTTTTCCCTTAGTTTCTGAAAAGCACTAGCATCCATTGCCTCGTGAATGTGTCATGATGGAGCAGTGAACTCTTGTTTTTTGATTCCCTTCTCTGACACTAACTCCAGCAACCATGTCCTTTTGATAAAATCTCCTGTGATTACATTGGACCCATTCTACTATGTGGAAGTGCTAAATAAAAGCACTGTATTATATATTCTTTTTAAAAAATAAAGCAAAATTTATAAATTATGCTCAACTAAAGCTTTACTTATAAAAACTACTCTACAAGCTGGGCATGGTGGCACACGCCTTTAATCCCAGCACTTGGAGGCAGAGGTAGGCAGATTTCTGAGTTCGAGGCCAGCCTGGTCTACAGAGTGAGTTCCAGGACAGCCAGGGCTATACAGAGAAACCCTGTCTAGAAAAAAAGAAACTACTCTACAATTCTTTTCTGTTATGAAATACTTATAAATATCTTTCACAGGTTGTTGTCCATTTAAAGGAGTGATTTGCTACATTTTAACTTCATTTTATCTATTTAATTTTATTTATTTTTTAAAATTTAAACTGATTTTGATTCTATTTTTCCACAACCCATAGTTCCTCCTGACCCTCTCCTCATTCCTATTCACCCTACTTTAATTTCTTTCTAAAACAAACAAACAAACAAAAACAAAGTATCGTAACTTCACCCTTCTTGTGTCCATTTACCTGGGAGATGACACTTTGCTTCAGACTCCATGTGTGTCTGAGTAACCTTTACAGAAGCAAATATCAAACCATGTCCCCATTTCCTAAACTTGACAGCAGATATTTGACCTTATGCCCCACATATTAAAATATCAACATTATAAGTATTTTCCAAGAGTTTCATTTCTGTTTTCAAAACTGAGCATAAATTGCAGGATTCCTTTAAAAATCAGGAGAATTGATTCAGAGTGTTTCATAAAATCCAGTTAGCCAGTTAGACTTGGAGGGGGATATAAAACAGAATAGTTTATTGTCTCTTCACTGACTAATGATAGGATTGCTAAGACATGGATTCAACATGTATCACCCTTAAATTGACTTCATGTGCTCTAAAGTTTCTAATTCAACTCTAGCTCCTGTTGTGTACATAAGGAGAAATTTCTGGCATTGTTTTTAGATCTGCAACTAGCTCCGAGTAAAAGTTACAAAGAATCTTATTCTGTTCTCCTGAACTGAGAGACCTGAAGACATTTTCTAGACAGGATGCCCTAAGAAGGTTACAGACCTTCTTCACTGCAGTATCGTTAGACATAAAATGAGGACTGCAGAAGAATTTGAGGAGTTTTTCACTTCAAAATTTTATTCCAATTGCCTGGTGATTTTTGAGAATCTGAGAAGCTCAGAATATTATTATTGTTTCTGAGAAATTAAGTTTTTGTTCAGATTGAATTCCAGTTCTCAGAAGACCTAGTCCATAGGGCATTTTTATAGCCAAGAGTTGGTTTAAACTTTATACACCATGCCACTAATTTCTATGCACTTCGAATATCCTCTCAAGAAGACATGTTGCCATTCTAATATTCTGAAACCATATTTGATTCATATTGTGGTAAATGTATAGTGTCACTGGGAGCAAGCCCAGGACAAAGGAGAGAAGAGGAGGTGCTATCAAATGTCCTTCTGATTTCCAACTTAAAGGTAGTCCTGGTTATTATCAGGATTGGTTTTCCGATGGAATTACATATTCTACCTTTTTTTTTTTTTTTTTTTTTGTAGAATGGCCTAATAATGAAGTCAGGTCTGTGCAAAGATCAAGTCACTGCAAACGAGCTTAACAGTTAGATGGCAAAATAAGAAAAGTGTTAGAGCTCCTGGATCCCTTCCTCCCCCAATGGAGGAATAGATCCAAGGCAAGGCACTAGTTAAACGGGTAAGAACGAGTTTTATATGAGGACTATTGCAGTAGGGAGAGACTAAACTGTAGAAATGAGGTCATTTCTAAATCCCACATAGAGAAATGGAGATTTACAGACAAGGAGCAGGGTCCTGCTTATTAACAGAGAATAGATGAGAGAAAGCACTGGGGGTAGGGGAGAGAAAGAGAGATGCCTGCTAAATCGACCTAACAGGATTATTTCTGAAGGCTTAAGTGATCAGATATCGGAGTGAGGGGTTCTTCTTAAGCTGCTTTGGAAGGATTCTTGCTAAAAACAGCCATGCAAGTCTAACAAGGGTGGACACAGAAACTCAAGGTCAGAGCCTCATTGCGAAGGGGCCTGCCTAAAGGTCACTTACAGAGAGGACCTAAATTTCAATCAGGTTATAGGACACAGAATTTGGCAGAAGTCTCACATGATCTTTGTTCCAGGGTTCCCCGCATCCTCCATAACACCTTCTATGTGGTACTCCCGACCTACCCACGATGACACCTCATCTGGAAAAACAGATTATACGTTAGTTTCCCTGAGGACGTGAAGTTGAAAAATCAGATTCAAATTAGTTCATGTAGACTGCTCCTAATTCAATAAAAGGACCTTTCAGCACCTGGAAAGCACCCCCAGGTCACAGCCTCTCCTTACAGTCCTTACACCAGCTTCCTCCTTCCCTGAGAAGGTCCTCGGAACATGTGTACGGTGCTACAATTTACGTACCCAAACTCTACCTACTTCTTAACACAGTTGGTTTGTGACCACTTTTGAGCCTAGGATTGTGCACCACGCTGTTGCCATTACCCTGTGCATATGAACTTGGGAAGAAATCTACATAGTCACAAAAGCACAATGCAATCCTTTGGCTAGGCAAGTATACCCAACTATATCTACTTGAGCATGATAGGAACAGATTCCAGGCATTTGCCTTGCCTTGGACTTACAGATTCTTCTTGCAATGACCATTAATACTGATCCTTTAACCTTAACTGTTAACTAGAAAGTATAGTAAAGGAAATATGATCATATTTTTCAGGCCCAGTAAAAGTAAAATTTATTTGCACATACATTGTCTGTAGAGTTACTGGCTTTTAGAACTTTTCATACTGAGTTTACAATGTTAACTCCTGCTGTTATCTGAAACAGAGAGTTTTTTTCTTTTTTCTTAATGTTCCCTAATTATTTGCTTTACATAACTGCCATTTTATTGGCATATGTATCTTAAGAAAGAAACTATGAGACTAATTCTCCTTAATACCACAACATCCACACTGTATCCAATGGGCTCTTGTTTGTTCATTAATCTACTTATTGTAACATTCAGTCCTGTATCTTATGATAGTAGAAACTTAAATCTAATCACAGTAGTCTCTTTTTCTTAGCTTATTACACATTTGTCATTTACTTATGTTCATTTACTTATGAATGGCAGAGACTCCAAAATCTTTTTTCAGTACAGCATGAGGTTGCAATTATTTAAAGAGGATTAACTGGGCATATACATAAGGATCTATAAAAACAAAGACCTATAAACAT
Source organism: Mus pahari (assembly GCF_900095145.1). Taxonomy (NCBI): domain Eukaryota; kingdom Metazoa; phylum Chordata; class Mammalia; order Rodentia; family Muridae; genus Mus; species Mus pahari. The sequence goes on from NC_034590.1 coordinate 63,015,097, forward strand.
GTAAGTCACAATATTAAAAGTTAAAAGTACTGGAGCTGGAGAGATGGCTCATAAGCAAGAGGATGTTCTACTTTTGTAGAGTACCCAAGCTTGGTTCCTAGCATGTACCTACTGAGGCACCTACACGCATGTGAATATACCCATGTGTAGAAACACACACAGTTAAAACTAAAATAAATCTTTAATAAGATTTAATAAGATTCAAATTATATATATACATATATAATTTGAATAAGAAAATGACTGGGTGGTATGGATTACAATCTAGTCATAAAACAAGCCAGCATCAAAAGATAATAAGAATCCAATAACTTTGTACTTGAAGATAATTTGTATAAAATAATTTATGTTTCTTGCAAAAACTTTTGAAAATACAAGTATTTCTTAATTAAGCTAAATCATTAATAATCTCATCACTAATCTATTTATTTATTGAATTCTCACATCTAAGTACATGATTTCTTTTTTTCTTTTCTTTTGGTGTATTTGTGTGTTATGTTATGAGTGGAGTATATGTACTTATCACTGTAGATATATGTGTCTGTCTGTGTGTATGCACGCATGTGTGTGAGTGTGTGTGTGTGTGTGTGTGTGTGTGTGTGTGTGTGTGTGGACTAGAGGTTAATATCCATTATCTTTCTCAATCCCTGACTAACTTTACTCTTTGAGAGAAGGCCTCCCACTGAACCTAAACTTCATGGATTAGACAAAACTGGCTGGACACTGAACTTCAGGATCTCCCCAGTCTCTCTGTACCCTCATCTCAGTACTGGAGATAGATGGTGAAGATAAAAAAAATAAATAAATAAAATAAGTTTTAAAAGCTTTTGCCAAAATAAAACCAGCTTCTAAAATAGAAGTAAGAATGTTGCTCCAACACTTGAGTAAGAGCTTAAAAGATATCCACAGTCCAATGACCTAGAATTGGTCTATGAAAACTAATTTTGTCCACACCATTGTAGTTATACAAGTTAATGTGATCATTTGAATGTAGACATTAGAGCTACAATTTATAATCTGAAATACATCAGTAATAATTGAAATGTTGGTCTAACTGCTTCTTTGTCTACCTTCAATTCATCCCCTTCATTATTATAATCCAGTTTAATAACAGATCACTAGAGAGAAAAGTGGAAAATTTAAAAAATAAAACATTATTGCTTTATTCTAGAAGACAATGAGTGAAAGAATACCATCTCAGCTTCATGTCCAGGTAGAATAAGGAATGGCCTGTGTTAAGTCATTATCAATAGATACACGGTATTGTTAAGTAGTACCTAACTAGATGATAGCTTCATTGTAAGACTTTCTGTTGATTAGTCAATTGTGCACTTGTCAGAGTCATCAGAGATAGTTTCTGTGTAACATCCTCATCATCTGTGCATCACCACTTGTCAGGTACTTAGGTCACAGCATCCAACATGTAGACATGAGTGAGTCAAGCAGGTGAGACAAATAAGTTTTTGTTATGTGGGGAGTGAGAGCTGATGGTCTCAGGAAATTGAGCAAGGTGAATAAGATATGTAGAAGGTCACTGTCATTTGTTGCAGTGACCTCAGTGAAGTTGGTAAATTTTTTGATGTGTTAAACCTAAGATACACAACAAATAAGAATTCAATAGAGTCTTCTGTTTTCCCCTTCAACCTCTGTTATGCACTAGTCCTGTGGAGAGTGATTTCCTGCTGTGTGTGTGAGGGTGCACGGACCTGGAATTGAGAAGGAAACAAGAAAGCAGCATCTCCACCATCAGTCTCTTTCAAGTTGGAATAGGCATGGAAGTACGGAGTGGGTGCTGTAGGGGAAGTGTGCGGTGTCTGAAAGGCTGTGGTTGGCAGCATCTCCTAGCTAGCGCAGAGTGTTCAGTGGAAGGCTGTGGAGAGCTGTTATGTAAGCTAAAACCAAGAGTGAGTGACTGGGCCTACTGAATGTTCTGTAGGCCAAGATAGTGTGGCCAAAGGTCTGCAGGTGATGGGAACATGTCGATGAGATTGGTGCTCCAGAGACAAGACAAAAATCACACAATGAGAATAAACAGAAGGACATGAGAAACCAAGCCATGGAAACCTTGGGTACTACATAATGTAGGGTTGTGTTGCTGTTGTCGTTGTGGTAGTGGTGGTGGTGGTGGTGGTGGTGGTGGTGGTGGTGGTGGTGGTGGTGGTGGT
>NC_034590.1:63017716-63099030 GCF_900095145.1 Mus pahari
AAACCATCTGACAGATGACAAGCAAACACATGCTTGAATCGAGACACCCCCCCATGGTACCCCAAATATGTCCATTCTTGTCATCTTAAAGACCTCATTTATCATTTAATTCTATTATAGCTTACATCTCTAAAATTAGCCTTTCTTCAATCANTCTGTGGATATTCANATGTCTTGTAACTGTTATTTTCAGAAAAGGTACCAGTAGCTTACATCTTAACTTACTCACTGTCTCAGGCTCATGAGCCAAGCCTATGAGAAGACCAGTTTGCAATAGTCTCTCTAGGTNTTTGTTTATTTTTTTCATAACCTCTCTACCTTGCCAAATTCTAGTCTTAACCCTTTACTGTATGCCACCCAAGAATAATATAGAATACATTTCTCCCAATATAACTGGTGCAGTAGTTTTGGCCAAAGCAGGTAAAATGTTTATCTCTCATCTTTGTCCATATTGCATCACTCTTCTCCTGAGCCCTAGTCTCTTATGCTCTGCTCCCCCTTATCACCCCTTTCTGCGTCTCCACTTTAATCTCCATAAACCTATTTGTCTTCGACCCTAAAAAAAAAAATCCCAAGTATGCTCCATTTTTGCATGTTTAAAAATGGCACCATTTAAATCATAAATTAAGTATTAGTATGGGATTTCAATTTCTGGCCTTCTGTAAATTGTGAAACCCCATTTTTCTCTACTTCATCACTTTTTCACATACCTCCAGTGGACTCTATCTACTGAGGCTGTAAGGCAGTGCTCACAATTTGAAATCAGAATGAAACGATCTTATTGGTTTTTTTTTTTTCCTCCTTGAACTTATGTTTCTCTTCTACATTTTCTCAGTGTTTTAGCCTGGTCTATTTTAATGCTAGACGTTCTGGTCCATGCCCAGGGAGTTATATGAGACACAACTACATGTATAAATAAAGTGCTGTGTTTTCCCAGATATTCTGATTAGAAAACTTTAAATATTTAAACATTTCTTTAAGACTAAAATATTCTGATTATTACTAATATGCATTTGATAAAATTACTTCAATATATTCTATAATATACCTGTAATTCTAAAACAATGAAAATGTAAATATAGTTGGGATTTTTGTTTTCAATGGACAAATACAACCACATCTACCCAACTTTTCTACTTAAAAGTGCAGCTTTATCTAAGTAGTATATTTCTAGATATGCATGTAAGAGAAGATTTGTTTGGCATATTTCATAAATGGAAAAATGCTAAGTAGTCAGAAGTCAGTATCAGAGACCACCATATGGGTCACAGGGGTGCTAGAAAAAAAATCTGTCACTTTAATTGTAGATTTCTTTTATCTTCTGGAAGCTTTTCTACATTACTGCCCTTATGTATGCAGACTCTTTTACTAAGTAATTCCACAAAATTTCTCATTATAGTATCCTCTGTTCTTTTATGCTCAAAAATGAAGTTTCATGGACAGTTACAATGTCATGCCAAAAAAAAAAAAAAAGTCTGAGTCACTGACAACTATGGGTTGGTTTGTACTTCAGAAGAGAAAATTATGAATTTCAATGATCTGAGTACCTGAAAGTAACATGATCTTTGTAGGCAAGGGTGTCCTTCCCCATGCATTATCCTCATGCCCTCTCTGGATTTTTGTCTGTAGCTGAAGGGTAATGTAAGGGACCAAGCATATATTTGTAAGGAGAGCTCTAACTTGCTGTTATGAAATCATAAAATGTCACCAGTAATTTCAAAGTATGTCATGAGTTTTCACCACAAAATTAATTTGAATTTATGTTATGAAATGTGATTGAGCTTACGGAGAAATGGGGAGATTGGAAATTATAAAATCACATAAACAATAATAGCTGATATTTAAAGCTTGGGAAAGGTTCAAAAATAGCCTTGTTAATCATGTCCCCTTGAAAGTTAGTAGCTTCAGGCAATTGAGCTCTATCTGCTGTATAGGGAACTGCTCACAACCTTTGCCAAAATCAAATAATTCCAGTAATTATAGGTTTGAAGTTAAGAAAGTCTTTGAGCCACAGCTATCAGAACTGAAATTTGGGCATCACAATGATATACACTTCATTGCAGTCAAGTCTAATATAATATTTTCTAACTGTTAATTCATTCATGCTCTCATTCAAATATTCTGTTATTTGACTTTCAATTGAGCAACAACTATAGACTTAGCCTTATGTTCTATGGATGAAATAACTAACAAGATAATGTTCCTTCTCTAAAAACATTGCAATTTCATCTGTTGTATAGAAAACAAACAAGTATATATAATATGTATACATTATAAATTATTATAAATAAACTTATATGATTATTACATGATTTTCCCTATATTATTATCAGGTAAAAATTCATTAGTTATTTGATGTTGAATAATGCCATATCGTGTTAGAGAATATGTAATTGTTAAATATAACATTTAGATTATTCTGTGCATAGATGTTAATGACAAAATATAACTTTTTGTTTCTAATATATTTGATGTGAGGGAAATACACAAGTCATATATTCTCTACAGCCAACAGGAAAGTAGACCATGATGAGTGCCTGGTGGCTACTTGGCATGACGGGATTGTGTTAGGGATGGGTAACACTGTCTGCATTAGGTTTCTGTTGATGCGACCAAATTCTTGACATAAAAATGGTAGGATGGAAGGATGTATTTTGGCTCATGCATTCAGACGGTTCCATTCATCAGAGCCAGGAAGGGCTTGCTGAGGAGGACCCACATCATACTAATCCAGGAATGAAGCAAAAAAGGAATGTTTGCACTTAGCTGTTTGTCTTTCTGCCCCCGTCTTAAACCATTCAAGCCCTTAGTCCATGAATAGTAACATGTAGATGATATTCAGAGTGGATCTTGTTCCCTCGGGTGATTTTTCTATTCCTCAATCACCTAGGTGGTCCTAACTCCATTCCAACCCATAACAAAGACTAATGTTCACACCATATGTTTTAAATATGGAAGTAGGACTCCTGTCTTCATGTAGGTGATTCTAGGAGAACATGCAGAAGAACATGATTTCAGGGAGATTAGAGGTACTGAAGATGGAAAGAAAGCACTGGATAAATGCTTTATCTGGATCAATGCAACTGGTGGATATGAGCAGTAAAGGAAAGACAGACTAAGAAAAAGTGGGTGGATAGTGGTACCTTGTTATCTGAGGAGCTATGAAAATTGGAGACAGGGCTTCTTTTCTCATAAAACCAGCATCTGAGTGATGGACTTGGAACATGATATACGCAACAAAATAAGTATACAAGTATTGCATGTGTTCTTGAACAGTACAAAGCATAATTATGTCTTTAATTTACTCACCATAGCATTTAGCATATGGTTTTAAGAATTCTTAAAGATGCTTTAACACTCATCATAAATATTCTAACTATCTTAGAGACCACTGAAATTACTTACATTCAAATATGTATTTGCATTTGCACTTATCAAAGTACAAAGTTTTTGGCTTATAAGATTTGTATTCTTCCTAAGTCAGTGTGTATTAGTGAACATCTCCTACATTCCTAGTAAATAATGAACATCAAAAAAGGGAGCATGTTTGTAAGCAGTCTTCTGCATTGTATCCTTGAATTCTTATTCTAGTCTCTTATGTCTCTGAAAATAGAATGTCAAGGATTAAAATAATCAGTCAAATAAGAAACAAAACTCTGAAATTAATACCTAAGTTCTAAAGATGAAAAGACATTCTTAAACTTCAGTTGGTTTTATGTGCAAGAGAATATAGTCTCCTCCATCCCCATGCTACGGTATGACCTTAGGTGTATCTCCATATTCTGTGAGTCAGTGGCCAGTATTCTTATACCCAACACTGTTTTCTCATACTATGTATCCTGCAGTATGTAGTAGATGTTCAGTGCTTGTTGGCTGAATGTGAATGTCTGCAGTGATAATTGAGATTTATTGCTAGTGGTTCTTTGTTTTTGTTGATACCTTGCTTTCTCACTGGAGTTTTTCCTGGGATGAAAATATGACTGAATAATTCCGTGTATCTTCGGGGGGAATAAATTGGAGTTCATTCTTTTTAACACAAGAGAGGATGGACTGATAAGAGAAGAGAGCATCCTCCTGGCATAGCTTGGGAAGGTGAATATCTCTGTAGCAAAAATGTCATTGACTAACTACCATACTTCTAAATCTATGCAGTTTTCAAGCCTATGATCTGTGCTGACTCTATTCCAGGCACCACTGGGGTTGCTAAACATTCAAAGGCAAACAAGATACAGTTTCTTCTGAGTGATTCACTGTGTATAAATAGAAATTGTAAAAAATAAAATAAAAACCATATTCCCTTTCCTCACCTCCCACATGCCATCAAATGACATATGTAGTAGATCATAATAAGCTCCATTCTCTGTCCCTTCTTCCTACCCTGTCAATGCCAGAGGTCCACTGGGAGTGTGTCGGGGTCACGCATGCTCATAGGATAGCGCATGCTTTCATCTACCCTCCCTTCATACCTTCTCCCTCTCCTCAAGAAGGGCATGGATGCGAGCCTCTTATAAAACAACAATCTAACTAGAAGCATAGCCATCACTTCAGTTCAAATTCTTATCAAGCCTTGCAGGCCTTCCAGACTTGACTGTGTTGCCCATCCAAACAGCTGCTAAGCTAGTCCAGGAGCTGTGTTCCCTGCCTGCTCACCTCATGGCCCTCCATCTCTGCTACCTTAGACACTCCAAGAGGTTTTCTTAAATCTTCTTACAACAAGTTTTCTCTCAGTGTGTTCTCACTGTGCTGCAGCACTTACATGAAATTTTAGTAGCTTGATTTTTCAAATTATACTGTTAAACTATAAAGCACCCTCAGAGTGTGCATCGGTGTTGAAAAGGTTGTGCAGGACTCAACAGACTATTGAAGCCTAGGGGTAGCCTAGCTGGTCAAAGAAACGCTTACACGATGAATGTGTGTGAAGTCACACGTAACAAGAGACAGGACTGGAGAGGTAAACAACAATCACACTGTTGAAAGGCTTGTGTGATCATGAAGGTTCAGAAAGTGTGCTGGCAGATTCAGTCTTTATTCCACAGATCCCTACGAACTTTGCTGCCAATACACTATAGAAAGCCTTTCTGTGGGTTAGAAAAAGACCCTTTGCAGCTGCGGCACTAAAGCTTGAGAAGAAAGGGCATTGGGCACATTCTCCTCTGTTTGCCATGGGCTCTGCTGACTTGTTGGCAGCCTGCTGACCCTGGTTCTCTCTGAACTCTCTGAGAGCAGCAGATAAGAGCTTCCAGCAAGTCTTGCTCTTATTCCACTTTCTTCTCTGATGCAGAAATCATGGAAACTGTGCCTTTTCTGTAACTTATAAGCAATAATAAATTATGTTGTGTGGCTCCTGAGCAAGATTTAATTTGCAAATAGAGCTTGACTTAAAATTGTTAATTGCTGAACATCTTCCATAGGCAACTGGAAATAATCAAACACTATTAAATATAGGATAAAACAATCAGGCTTCATCTCAGAAACATGATTCTGACAATAGGTTAGAAAAAGGTATGTGCTGGCTAGTTTATACCGACGACACAAACTAGGGTCAACTGAGAGGGCTATAGGCAAGAGGGTAGGGCATTTTCTTAATTAGTGATAGACTGGAGGGGGACAGCCCTTGTGTGTGAAGATATCCCTGTGCAGATTGTTCTGGGTTCTATGACAAAGCAGGCTGAACAAGCCAAGGAGAGCAAGCCAGTAAGCAGGCATCAATTCCAGCCACCAGGTTCCCGCCCTGCTTGAGTTCTTGTTCTGCCTTCCTTCAATGATGGACTGACCTCAAGGTTGTAAGTGTAAGCCAAGTAAGACCTTTCCTCCCCAGTTTGTTTTTAGTAACAATGTTTCATCATAGCAAGAGAAAGTATAACTAACAAAGGATTATAAGAGACTATCCTGGAGGCGAGATGGGTTGTGATAAGATTTTCTAAAATCTAGGTTGTTGACAATCTAGGTGGAATACATAGGGAAGAGGATCTAAAACTCCCCCTCTCTCTGTCTCTCTCTCTCTTCCTGTCTTTCTGTCTCTGTCTCTCTCTGTCTCTCTGTCTCTGTCTCTCTGTCTCTGTCTCTGTGTGTGTGTGTGTGTGTGTGTGTGTGTGTGTGTGTGTGTGTTACAGATTAGATGTATGTCAAAGAAAAAAGGAGACACCCACTTCTCCCATGCATCTCTGGTATTAGAATAATTTACCTTTGTGAAGATGAAAAATGAAGTAGTAAGTTCACCATTTGATGTGTACTGTTGACTTCCAATATAGATAAATGCAAGGCTGAGATGATCTTAAGTTTTTATCTCAAAAAACAGCAGAGGTAGAACAGAATTTTAAAATCGTTGAAGTCAATGTGAAGACACAAAGGAAAGTATTCTAGCTGAATAGTGGAAACCCCAGGATTAGAATTCCTGTGTGATTTATAAACTTAATGTTCATCCTATGTTACTTTATTTCTTATATACTTCAGCTTCTCAAAGCATTTATCACATTTATCATGAAGCAGAAGTGAATGTAAATGAAAAGGTGTGTCATTATGAATCCCATATGTCTGGTGTAACATCCATGTCTAGAGTCAGAAAATATTTGAATAGAGGGAAATTAAGGAGTAAATCTAATGTCTCAAGACATATTTCATAAAGTGTGATTAATTTATGGTGTGGTAGGTCTTGTAGACTACCCAACCATCTTACAGCTCTGGATGAGTCCCCCCACCACAATTTTCTTTATTTTTACTCCACCCATTGTGAGCAACAAGAAATTCAGTGATTCAGAAATATTGCCTGAGGCCATGGAGTATGAACTTGCCTTCGAATGGAGCCAGATTTATCTAGATATTTGGAAGAGAGAAAGAAATACAAAATAAAATATAGTGGCATGCTTAGAGAACAGTACAAGAGGAATGAGTTCAAATGTAGGTATCATAAATGATGTTGACTTCTTAAATAAAAGCTGTTTGTCAGATAAATAAATATAATCAAAAAAACATAAATGAGTCTTTATTTTATATGTGTTAAGGAAGTCTTGAGGAATGGGGGGGGGGGCCACGGGGTGAGCAGAATCATTGTCAAGTTTGATTTGGGAAAGGGACCTACCTTTGTCTCAGGGTGGAGTATAGAACAGCTTGTTAGCCTGGCACCAGAAAAGCCAGGTAGGAAGTTGTGGTGTAGCTAAATCCAGATGGAAAGAACAGCAGCCCATCTCATGACAGTTGATGTGTGATCCTTCTGTCCACAGACAGAACACTATAGTAGGCAGAATCAGCAGTGTCCCGTCCTGTGGTTCTCTCCCTTTGAAATTCCCACTCGATGCCCATTTCTCTTTGTTATACTCATTAAGCTGCCTGGCTTGAGATTTGTTACTGGCAGCTCTGCTTCTCCAGGAACAAGCCAAAAGACCAATCACTTGTGCTGAAATAGCAAGTTCTTCCCCCATTGTGGAAAGCTGCGAGGTTTCCCAGATGGCAGCCGCAGAGACGCCTGCAAGCATTTTATATAATGGAAATGCAGTGGCAAATGGGGAGGAATAGGACATGCTCTGTAGAAGATGGCGTGTATGCATAATAAATGCAGTTACCCTTACCCAGGGTTAGAGAGGAGAGCAGAGCCCTATGGATAAGATGGAGGACAAAGTGGCTCTTGGTGAATGCTTAACTGGCTAATGCTGAAGAAAAGGAGTGAAAAAGGAGTCTAGGACATGCCAGAACGTGGTTTGCATCTGCACAGCTTCTTACAGTTTGTCACTGTAGTCTCCTGGACCAGGTTCCCTTTGAGATTTGTTCCAAATAGTGAGAAGTTGCAAAACAAGCTGAGCAGTTGCATAATCAGAACTCAAGAATTTTATCATAATTGTTTAGTCTTTGTTAGATTGAGAACTTTTATTCATTTTGGAATCGGCATGAGCAAAGCAGATTGCACCTTCAAAACCTAGAGTATGCCCAGGACAACCAGGTTCACTAAGAATCTGAGGATTTGAATCTTGTTCTACTTTGCAAGGAACTGCAGCAGGCAGGGAATATAATTCATGTTATGGTGCGCATTTATATCCATGGTTCTAGGTTCCATCTCTTAGATTCTTCTACCTACCCAAATAAAGACCTCCAGTAGATCCCAACAACTTGGGGCCTATTAAAGTCTTCAAGTGACTAGGAACCACTGATTTTCATTTTGTTGTTGGGCTCAACGTTAATGCTTTTCAGTATGTTCTTTGACTCTACTGATGTTCACCTGGGATTAGGTCTCAAATATATCATTAATTTGTTTTGAGATGGTGTGTAATAATGTAGCCGTAGCTGGTGTAGACCTTGCTATGTAGAGCAGGCTGGCTGCAAACTCATGGAGATCCACTCTCTTCTGGCTCCTGAATGTTGGAATTAAAGGTGTATGCCAACACACCCTGCCCATGTAATTATTTTTAATAAACCACAAATGTGTGGATGGTGTATTTCATGAGCTTTGAGAATACATACATGTAGCTTACATTGTTTTTTTTCTCCGTTAATTAATTTATTTATTCACTTTACATCCCCTTTACTGGACCCACTACTTCCACTGCCCCCCCCCCACCCCGTCCTTCCCTTCATTCCCCTGTTGGGAACAGAAAAGAAGGCCTGGAGGAAGGGGAGGGAAAGGCCATGTCCGGCCAGAGTTCTTCCTATGCTTTGGGCAGGCAGACATGGGAGGGCTGCCAGACACTTTCCACTCGGCCGCAGGTGGGCATCTAAGCCACTGACCCCACTTGACAGGGAATGGACAAGGGACAGCCCCCGACCGGGGACCCCAAGGCGATACCCTGTAGCTCCGGGGTTATGGGAGAGAGGGATGAGGGAAGAGGTTCACAACATTGACCAGAGTGCACAGCGGAACTTGATGGAGCAGAGACTCTCTATGGTTTAAGGACTTTATTATAGAAACGCAGGGGGAAAGAGAGAAGGAAGAGAGAAGGGAGAGAGAGAGAGAGAGAGAGAGAGAAAGATAGAGAGAGAGAGAGTTAGTGGGGGAGGGGAGGGAAGAGAAGAAGACAAAGAGAAAGGAAAGAGGAGAGAGGAGTGAGGGAGGTGAAAGGTAAGAGAACAAAGGAGTGAGAAAGTGAAGTAGGGGCCTAACTGCCCCTTTTATGGTCTTTACTGTTGCTAGGTAACTAGGGAGGAGTTTAGCCTGAAGGTCAGAAGCTTGGGCCATTGCCTACATGACTACTGACCATGCTTCTCTTGTGGGGTCTGTGGGGGAGGTAACTTAGGCAGGGGCCAGAGTTCCAGGAGCATGAAGGAACGCCTACCGTGTCAATAAGGTGAATTATGACCATTGGGGTTCAGACTTCAGATTGACTGGAGACCAGCCTGTCTGTGCAGAGCCCAATGTCCCACATTCCTCCATACCCTTTCTAACTCTGAGAAAGGGCAGGGCTCCCTCTGAGTACCAACTTACCATGGTACCTCAAGTCACTGGAGGACTAAGTCCACCCTCTACCACTGAGGACAAACAAGGCAGCATAGCTAGGGAAACAGTATCTACAGGCAGGTAACAGTCCAGGTAAGCCCCTGCTTTGGTTTTGGGGGGACCTGTGTAAAGACCAACCTGTACATCTGCTACACATGTACAGGGGACTTAGGTTCAGCCAGTACTTGCCCTTTGGTTGGTTGGTGGTTCAGTCTCTGGGAGGCCCCAGTTTCCAGATTTGTTGACTCTGTCTTCTTGTGAAGTCCCTATCCCCTCCAGGTTCCTCAATTCTCCCCCAACTCTTCCACAACACTTCCTGAGCTCCATCTAATGTTTGGCTGTGGGTCTCTGCATCTGTTTCAGTCAGCTGCTGGCTTACTATTACATCTTTAAGCTTTAGTTACTTAAGGTATTATTAAAAGAAGATAACCATATATAACTTTCAGTTTCCTAGACTGATTAAAATATACAGTGTATAGGCTACTTCCAACTATGTGATAGACATGCTTTTTAACCAACCAAATACAATAGTTTGGACTAATGTATGCTTTTATGCCCAGTATCTTAGTGAAATGTTAAGATCAAATGAACACAAATAATTTTATTGCATGTCCCAAACTGTACAGAATAACCTAATGCTTTAAAAAAGCAAATTTAATGTGAATAACAATTTTTGTTTATGTGAAATTTCAAATTTAGCTAAGTGCCTTTTATTTTTATTTGTTGAGACTGGTAAGTCTATTCGTATTTTGTAGGGAAAACCTAACAGAGAAACACTGAACAAAATCAATTGGGCCAAAGATGATTTCTCAAAAGATACTATAACAATAAAATAAAAGTTAAGAGCAGGCCAACATAGTAGGACTTGCCTTTAATGCCAGCACTCTGTAGTCAGACAGGTGGATGTCTGTGAGTTTGAGGTCAGCCTGGTCTACAAAGTGAATTTCCTCTTATCAGGCACTATGTTAATTATTCCTATTGCATTTTATCCATGCAGCAGATTTAATATCTCCATTTTCAGATGTAGATATTTCAGCTTTGAGATATTGGATGAGTTCCTTAAAGAAACAGCTCCTAAGTTTTAGAGTTCAGAGGAGAGCTCAGATATATATGGAAAAGGCACATACAACTTGCTTGTAATTTATCTGAATATTACATGCCTATCATATAAGTTATGGAAGGAACATAAAAAATATGTTTTAAAATATACATAATCTCTTTTCTCAAGAAAAATAAGAACCATAGGTTAGCATTATTCTTTCTTTCTAGTACTTCTTTGTATACTAAACAGCAATATTTGCAACTTTTAATGTATATTACGCTTCAGGAAACATATAAACTAATATTCTTAATATTTATATATATTTACATATAGTCACATAAAAATCTTATTTTAAGAGTAAAGCATATGTTGATATTTATGGGAGAAAAAACTATATTTTACATGATATTTTAAAATATATTCTCAATGGAGAACCATTAATTCCTTAAATATTAATAATGAGTGATTTCTTATCATGTGAGAGGTTATTTCATTAATACAAAGATCACATGTGGTTCTGTAGACAGATGTTAGTGATTATATAAATTTTTGTTTCTAATATATTCAGTTGAAGGAAATATATCAGAATTGCAAAAGGAAATTCCAGGGAACTATTAAAATCATTTTTTAAAAAAAAAAAAACTGGGTGGCCAATTCTGTTCCACAAGATGAAATTGCTCCAGGCAAAACCATAGCCTCATATCGGAAACAGCAAATACTGAGTGAAACAGTCAATTCCAGCAGTACAGTGATGAGAAAGTCTGTATGTAAATGTCTTCCTTACACAGTGGCTCAGAGGTACGAGAGGATGGACTTTATGCTAGGATGATGCATGACTTTAACTGAAAGCTAATGATACATTTATGTGCCTTAAAATGAAGGGGTGACCTTACTCACAAAGGTTATCTTCAGTTAGAGTAAACAAATTAATTTTAAATAGCTGTGGCCCTCTGGCCAGATTCTATTTCAAGTAACTGGAGTGGGGGTGGGATTGAATGTCCTAGTTCTCTGGCTTGACATTCTCTCTCTTTAAGAATTTCAATGTTTTGAAGAATCTCATCGTCAACTTCTTTTTTGTATTATAACATAATGCAAACAACTCTAAATTCTTTGTATCGGCACAGATAAAGGTAAAACCAGTTAGAAATCATGTCTCTGTCCTCACCAAGAGTGAGTGACCTTACCATTGATATCCTTCTATTTATAAAATGGAGATCAATACTTCATGAACTGAAGTGAGAAAATTGAGTGAGGAGATTGGACTAATAGAGTACACAGTTGATATCTATTATCTCACCAAGCACGAATGAGACCATTACCACAATTTTGAGCCAAATTTGAAGCAAGCTTTAATTAAATACTGGCCAGGATGGTGGACTGTGGCCAGATCCATTTTTGGGTTCCCAGAAAATGGCAATAAGCCACCTTTTGCTGAGGCTTGAAAATAAGGCTAATTATTTCCAACCAAGTCCAATCAGGGGGAAGCATACATCCCGGCATATTTTCTGCCCACTTGTTTCTTGCTGATGCATTTCCTGCCTATGTACCTACTGCTGTAGAGGAATTCTAATCCAGGGATATGGCTGCTCAGGGAAGGGGTAACATGTAAAGACCTCAAGGTCTAGGTTATTCAGCTGGAATGCAAAAACAGCTAGATTATATTATGATCTGGCCTGAATACAGAAATGTCCTTAATACACACCTTAAATCCCAGAAAATGACATCTAGCTGAGGGGCAGACAATGTGACCAATCAAAGAAAGGTTTGACATAATGAGTCAGGGAAAGGATATGCCAAATTCTCACGAGAACAGGCAGGAAAGAGAGGCTACTTAAAGACCAGTGGAGGATAGAAAGGCAGTCCATTTCGGTTAAGTTTAGAGAGGTCAGTTCTGTGCAGTTCTGTTGAGTGCCGTCGAGCTCAGAGCAGCGAAGTTGAATGTGGAGTCAATCAGTTTGTAGAGCTCACAGATGCAGTCTTTCCAAGCAAAGCAATTCAGTCAGAAACGGAGAGAAACCAGATTGAATCAGTCAGCTTGGAAAGGAGTTTGAGCCTCAAGAATTGAGTTGAACCCATCAGACAGAGTTCAGAAAGAGCTGAAAAGCTTGAGCTTATTAAGCAGTAAGCCTCCTGAAGGACAATTACATCTGGCGAACAAAAGATACTTTTTTTACATCCCACCTACTTGTGGTCAAACACATCATGTGCAGTTGTGTCAAGCAAACTTGTTGTTTGGGGGAGTAAAAACATGTGGCTTATTATCTTCCTAAACAATAGCTTCCAGCAAAAAAAAACTTATCAGAAAGTGTCTGTCCTTTATCAAGGGGCTTACAGGTTAGAGGCATTTTTGTTCTAATGATCTTTCAGGCACAGAAATTAAAATTTGAATTTAACTTTGGCTCTGGCATACCCTAATGAAAAATTTAAATTCCTACTATGTTCACTTTTAAACAAATCATTTAGTAACTTTCATACCTCCAGTGTTATACATATGTACACCATTAACTGTGTACTGACTCCTCTCCCCAACCACAGCTAATCTTCCTCTTTTCTTGTGGGAGTATGCTATCCAAAGAAATGAGGTGTCTTTACTATGCAGCTGGACTCAAACCCAGACCTCTTTGTCAGTCTTGCATTCTATGTACTATGTTAATGCTACCTACTTCAACTATATATTTAGGAACCACCATATGAGTTAGACTGTGTTTGTTTATACTTGTAACTGCAAAAAATTCCACTATACACAAAAGGAAATAATTAGTAGAGTTTGAATGAGATGTAGCCTCTAATTTTTTTCTACTGCTCATTTCTATGAAAAGTAGTGGTCACGCTGTGATTAGTATTCTGAACACGGGGTGATGACAAACTAAGCTTTTTTATAATCATGAGATGGCAAAATTACCCACTCTCAAAGGACCAGCTGCTCTATGGAGGCTGGCATCCCTGATACATGCCTACATTCTCAAAACTATTTTAATTAGTAGCTTTCTGCATTTTTGTTGTTGTTGTTATTGTGAGAAAGGAAATGTATGTGTAAACCTATTAAAGCCATTCCATCTGTTCTGATAAAATAGCATCACTGTTTCTTAGTGAAACCTTCAATTTCAGAAATTTAAGGCTGCTGTGTGTTCTTATAAAGGCGATGGTTTTGAAATATGGCTTCTTAAAGAGAAATATAAAGAATTATTGAAAAAATATACTTAAAAACCATCCCCATGCATTTATACATTTATATAATATGTCCATGATAGATTTGTATGTTGACTAAATAGGCATAGTATACATGAAATAGCACATTGCTCTATATATGCACGTATGTATATATATATATATATATATTAATTCATTATTAATTAATTGATTCATATATTAATGTAAAAGCTTGGGGGAATCCAGACATATCTAGATACTAGAGTACTTGTCAAGCATACATGAAGATGTAGGCTTATCTACCAAGTATTATAAAAATAAATAAATAGAAAAAGAAAAACGGTAGGTAGAAGATTAATGGTGATGATCATCATGGTGATGATGAATAAAGATGGTAGATAGACAACAGGTATATTGACAGATAATTAATAGACTTGAGAACAAATCCAATCTCTGCTCAAACTATCAATAGCTCTAATAAAAGGCTTCCACAATGGACCTGAGTGTTACTCTACAAAGCTATTAAAAATTCATTGTTAGGAATACCATACATTAATACATATGACACTATCAACACACTTATTAGAAGTTTATTATATGCTTGGATCTATGGAAAGATTTATATGTATATTGTCTAGTTTATTCTTCCCTAAATCCTTCATAGTAGATATTACTATTATTAATGTATGTGAAGGCTTAGAGAGGTTGAGAAAATTACCCATACTTGTAAACATAGAAGAAGAAAATCCAACAATTGAAATTAAATTGTTGTTTTTACATATTCAACAAATACTTGCTAAATGATGTATCTCTTTGACAAAACTGGACATTGGAAGGGAAGCAGGGATTAGAGGTTGGGTAAGGTATTAGCCACACTCACCACTTCTAGCCACTTTAAGGGGAAGGGATTCAAACACAACAGAGAGGGTAGGAGAATGTTAAGCTTGAGGTTGTGAAAAGTCACCTAGAGATGAGGTGCACTGACTTCTACCAGGAGGTAGCAGAGAAGATGTAAACTGTGTGTGCTCGATAGACTTATCTGAGTATATAATGATGGAGGGAAGAAAGGGCCAGGCAAGAACTGTCCCTCATTTTTGATTTGGAGCAACAGATAAACTGAGATGGGTAAGATTCAAATAAATGGGCATAGTGAAGAAATCTTTCTAGCCTGAAACCCATGCTCCTAGCCATGATTTGTGTTATCACTAATAATTACCATAAAAATAAATCAACTAGAAGTCAAATAGGCCCTTCCTGTGTGGATACAGCAACAAAGTACTACATAATTCTTAGTTTTAAAAGTAAATGTCATGGACAAGATTATCTGAGGATCTTGTCAACTTTGATTAAGTCTAAGCTTCAAAATTTATAATATTGTGAGATGAATTCCAGGCAAAATATATTTAAAGATAATTTTCCAACAAGCTTAACACATTGAGATGACTGTTTTACATGTTTTTCTACTTTCTACATAGTTTCTACTTCCTTCATTTCTCAGAGTTTCTACAATTATTGCATAACACTTATATCTAGTGATTTAAGAATTTTGCAAAGTTAAGTGATAAAATTACATCTGTTATGTCTATATAGTCTGCCATAATATGTTCTGAAAAGCTTTTAGATCATAACTTTCAGTCCAACCAGCTAAGACAGTAAAAATAATTAGATCATTGACAGCTATCTTAAAATGCATGTTCTTCTAACTACGCTGTATGCTACTCAATCATAATTTGAACTAGCATAGTAGAGTCTAAAATGGAAACTGGCTAGCCTTGTGATCAGTGTGTGGAATGTTGTACAGTCCAGGAGTATGCATTTGACACAGTTTCTCAGACTGTAAATAAGGAACCTTCCAAATTTGAACATTTTCAGATCTCTCACGCTCTTGCCCCCTTGCTAATGTACACAGTTATAATGAATTCCTCTCTTCAGGCTCCTGTCTACTGCTCAACCTTGCCTCTTCATCCCTTGCAGAGTCAACGATTGCATCTTGCGGGTGAACGAAGTTGATGTGTCAGAGGTTTCCCACAGTAAAGCCGTGGAAGCCCTCAAGGAAGCCGGCTCTATTGTGCGGCTGTACGTGCGTCGAAGGCGACCCATATTGGAGACTGTTGTGGAAATCAAACTTTTTAAAGGCCCAAAAGGTAATAAAAGACTTATGCTGAGAAACAAATGTCAAAATTGGTCTAAAATTGACTCTGTAGTCTCTCTATAAAGGCCTTTAATTCTCCGACCTTCATTGCCCAGTGGCAGCTTTGATAGTCTGTGTTTTTGTATCACTATTATGTGTTATAGCCAATAAGTGTTGCATTGGTTTTAACACAGACAAAATAAATTAAGCTTGGTTTTTTTGTTTGTTTGTTTGTTTGGTTGGTTGGTTGGTTGGTTGGTTGGTTTATGTCCACAGATATCTAGGGACTCTTGTGTGTGCCTCAAGGACCTGGGTGAACACTGAGATCGAATCCTCATAGTAATCTCACTCACAACACTGGCATCATGACTCAAATGGTATTCGGATGCTTCGGAAACCTTTAAAAATTAGTTTAACACAATTAAAATTTTTGTTTATATAATTTTTTTGAGACAGGGTTTCTTTGTTCAGCTTCAGCTCTCCTGAATCTAACTCTATAGACAAGGCCAGCCTCAAACTCATGGGGATCCTGCTGCATCTGCCTCCCAAGTGCTGGGATCGAAGGCATGCCCACTATTGCCTGGACTCACAATTAAATGTTTTAGATTACTGAGTAATCATTATACCCTTATAATATATTTTCCTTATAATCTATTTAATGTCTAATACTAAGTATGTGTTTAAAAAAGAAAAAAGGCCTTTTTAAGTATTAAAATGGATAGTATTAAGTACCATTTACCATCAACATAACCAGACAAACTCATTAGAATACTACTAGTTCAGCCATTTACTAGTGGAATTACCTTCATTAAATCCTTGGACTTAATGTGACCAAATATGTTTAAAGGAGCTTGTATATAATAGGGAGAAGCATAAACTAAAAGTCAGTGTGGGAACAGGGACCAGGAAGTAGGGGGAAAGGGGAGATGGAGCCCATGAAGATGCCCAAGATGCAGAATCCGAAGACCAGCATCAAAGTGCAGACCTAACTTTATTGTTTATTAAATAAGCTTATATTATGGCTTTTTAGACAGTTAGAGTATGTTTATGTATTCAATAGCAAATCTGACCCACCTGCCCATGAGCCTGTAAGGGATGGTCCAATCCCCTGGAGAGATTTCAATAAAGACAGAGGAAACAGTCACCATCCCGGTCTGGGGGTGGGGTGGGGTGGGGTGGGGTGGGGTGGGGTGAGAGTGGGGCTTTGTGTTGTCTCACCTGTGTGTGGAGAGATGTCAGATCATACACTATATACAGTAGATCAGGACTCTTCAAGGAATTGCAGGAGCTCTCCATCCTACCAGGTTTATCTCCAACATCCCCCACAGGTCAGAGCACGTAGGTTGAACCCCACCACTGCCCTTCACTTGTTCTCAGACTGGCTAGAAAAATTTCCCATCCTTGGCCTTGATTTTCTCACCTACAGACCACAAGTAAAAACAAGGCTTGTTCTCTGAGATATTATGCTGATTCTCTGAGACAGTTCACATACCTGAATTAAATCCTGGTGCAAACTGACCACTCAGGAAATATTAGCTATGCATGTAGGCTATTTGAAGTAAATTTTTTACTAAATATGGTAATGGGTTTTTAGTAATGTAATGAAAATGCTTAGAGATCCCTCATGAATTTAGTGCAGGCACATTAGAATTCAAGTGTGAATGAAGGTCTACCCTATCCATTTACTAAAATCACACTGACAGTTTGCTTTTAAAAGCCAAACAAATGGAACATAGATTTTTTTCTATTAAAAATATATACTCTATATAAATAATATGTGTCTATTTATACAACTCAGCTACAGCAATTATTCATCATTTCCCTAAGCAAAGGCTAATTTAAGCCCTCAGGAAAATATTGCCATTCTTTTGCTGGCTTCCTGCTCTGAGTCACTAGATGACCTCCAGCTGCTTCGGCAAAACACTGAAAGGCTGTAGGGAGCTGATGACCCAACCTCCATAATTTTACCAGGAACATATTTGTTGGTTCTTTACTTTGACAGCAGGCCTTCTCCAGCTCTTTTACTTCATGCTGAACTATTCTCTTCTTTGAGCCTGAGGTAGGGCAATAAGGTCTTATGACATGGAGGAAGGTACTCAAAAGCAAGAGCTGATTAACCCAGTATGCAGGCAGTAACTCAAAGAACATACATAATATATGGGGAAGATCTCCTGAACCAAGGAAATCCTAGGGACAAATTTCCGTACTGAAAGCTGGTTCTATAGAGCCTGTGGACAAATGTGCTGAGTCAGTTACTTTTTTTTTTATACTGGATCATTTTGTATAGGTCTGATTTGTTTCTCTATATCAATGGGGCCTGACTTCTGCAGGGGTCACATATCAGATGTTTACATTATGATTCATACTAATAGCAAAATTATAGTTATGAAGTAGCAATGAAATGATTTTATGGTTGTCGTCAGGACAAAATGAGGAACTGTACTAAGAAGGTTGAGCACCACTGGTCTATACATAGCCTATTGGTTTCTAAGGAAAGAAAGTGTTCCAGTTGTGTGAACTCCAGATGTTTCTCCCTATGCTTGAAACTCATGAAGTATAGAATTAGAGTAACTTATATAATTAAAGTCTATTTTAAATCTAAAAAAATATAGATTTCTTTACTCACATATTATAATTTTTAATTTTAGAATTACAGTATCCCTGAAAAACATTTCCACCATGATAAACTTGAATCAGAGAAGCTCTAATCCGTTAAGAAGGATGAAGATAAATTTCTTTCCTCAAAAAATTCTAATCAAAAAATGCATCTAAAGTCAACATAGTTAATGATTTTGCAACACAAAATGACATTGACTTTAAGATGGAGCTGAGCCATGATTTTAATTGGGATTGGGTTATAGTGGGGTGGAGTGGCAGTGTGATTCATCTTAGCTGGAAGAGTCAGAACACTTCAGAGAACTGGAAACATTCCACTCTTCTGTGTGCATACCCTTCCCTATCTGGTCCACTTTGACCACATAGTTGTCACATGGTACGCATCAGTATTCTAACCAGGTAGATGTATTCAGCTGTCTATTTAACATATGGCTGTCTTGTTATACAGACACCTGGTCCTTCAATATTTCAACAAATACTTATTAAATATTTGCTGTGTACATGATACCGGTAGACAGGGATTCACAAAGAGAAAAGGTGAATCTTGTTCCCAAGAAAGTTATAGTCAGGTAAGGAAAACATCTGTTATATAAACTTGGAAAAGTAATAAGGCATGTGAGACATTGAGAGTGAACAGATTAGGTAATATGCCAAGGGAGACAAAGGCTGTTCCTGAGTTATAAATTAAAATAACCATGTAGCAAGATAGGTACAGATAAAAGCATGGCAGCCCAAGTATAGAGAAGATCTTCATATTGTTTGGTATTCAAGTAGACATGAGAGTATTCAAGAGTGACATGAGACCATATGGCTGAGGTAAATAGATCATGCTTTGCTGACTTCATAATATTTAAAAGTTTGGAGTTACATAAATGCAAGGGGGTAAAAATTCAAAGCAAAGGATAAATATGTTAAGATCCACCATCTTTGTCAACTCATTCTGGCTTATGAAAAAAAAAAAAAAAAAAAGACAAATTGAAAGACAAGAACGAAAGCCAAACTCAGTTAATATAACTCGGAGTAAAGACTGGTGAAAATGGAGTTTTGCTCTGCGTGGAAACTGTGTTAAGTACACACAGTCAAATATAGCTAATTGGTTAGAATAGTAATGCTTGGCATTGAACATCTCTATGGTCAAACTGGACCAGATAAGAAACTGCAGGCACATGGGATATGACATGTTCTCTGCAATGTTTTGACTCTTCTAGCTATGATGTATCACTCAGTCCCCCTCCACCCCCCCCCCATCTATTGCTAAACTATGTGAGGTTCTGCAGATGAGGCCCAGTTTTCTAAATGGGGTCCCATCTGTCAAATGAGGAAGGCTACAGAGAAAGCTCTGAGGAAATGTGATTAGCAATTTCCTTGGGAACTTCTTAGAAGCCCATTGTGTATTTCTAATGAAAAGTAAAAATGCTTCTCTCACCATGTAAAATTTGCTTTACCTTGTGGTTAGCAATTTAGCCATTGAAGGCATCTGGGGTGTCTATGTAATGTCAGTCAGTTGAGAAAAATATAGGTAATCCTATGTAGAAAGTATTAATTAATCAGGTCTATTTAAGTTTCCAAGAAATCAAAATTTAAAGAAAGAATCTGAATGTGTAAGGGGTATTTCAAGGAAAGAAATTTATAGTGAAAGTTCTCTAGTGGATTTCCCAGAAAGCTCCCAGAATTCCTCTTAGTCTAAAGCAACCAAAGAAATCTGTCATTAAACACACATCAAAATCACAGTTCACTGTGGCCCAACTTAAACAAACTTCTCCATGAGAAGTTAGGTAGCACAGTTTTGTCATATTGGATTACCATGCATATGACTAATAGTCTTTGAGAACAACCCCTAGAGTCCATAACCTCCCCTTTTTTTCTTCGTTTTTTTTTATTTAATTTTATTTTTTAATTATTCACTTGACATCCTGCTCACTGCCCCTCTCCCTTTCACCTCCTCCCACAAACCTTCCCCCATCCCTCCCCTCTTTCCTCTGAGCAGGTAGGATTCCCTCTGGCTATCCTCCCCTACATGGCACTTCAAGTCTCTATGAGGCTTGGAGCTTCCTCTCCCATTGAGACCAGAAAAGACAACCCAGCTAGTAGAATATATCCCTAGTATAGGTAACTTCCCCATTCCAGTTGTTTGGGACCCACATGAAGACCAAGCTGCACATCTGCTACATATGAACAGAGAGGCCTAGGTCCAACCCATGTATGTTCTTGGTTGGTGGTTCAGACTCTGAGAGCACCAAGGGACCAGGTGAGTTGACTCAGTTGGTCTTCCTATGGAGTTCCTATCCCCTTTGAGGACCACAATCTTTCCCTCTATTCTTCCATAAGAGTTCCCAAGCTCCATCATCCACTATTTGGTTGTGGGTGTCTGTATCATACTGAGTCAGCTCCTGGGTGGAGCCTCTCAGAAGACAACATGCTCCTGTCTGTATGGCTCAGAAGTACAGGGTCTAATGGAAGTGGAGGAGGGGTAACCCCTCCCCTTTCTTAATCCTTCACTACCCCTAAATTTTCCCCTTTGCTCTTTTAGACAGTTTTGCAGATGCATGAAGTCATATATACTTATATATAAAAGTAGAATGATAAAGCTGTGACACATAACAGGTCTGTTTTCAGGTTTCCAGGAATTTAATGATTCTTGTTAATTAGTCTTGCGGGAGAATTTCTTAAGGCTTAGTCAGAAAATTGAATTTTTTTCAGGATAAGAATTTAAAAATTCTTAGTAATATTTGTAATAGTTCATTGCTACCATAATTGGCTGAAAGTTGAACAAAGGAAACCATCAGTGAGCTCACTTATGTGTTTCTAAGGTAACCCCCATGGTATTTCACATGTTCTAATTCTCAGTTCTTTGGCAACAATATTTGTTAATTGAAGATTATTTGTTTAATATTCCCCAATTTCAAACAAAGCCTATATATTTATCTTCTGCAAGTAACCACATGTGTCACATGTGTGAGCAAAACCATGTGTAATATACATTGTATGAATGTTTTTTGCAACTATGTTTTCTGTCTAGTGCTATACATATTCATTTATATCTAAACTTAGGTTAAAAACTGCCTTGTGACTCTATGACTTATAAACATGTTCATATATATATATATATATATATATATATATATATATATATATGTTTTGTATTTTTCTTTTCGTATGCTTAATATATGGAAATATATTCCTAAATATATTGAACGCGAACAGCACGAAGCCTCCTTTACACCAATTTCTATTTACAGTAATGGTGTNTATATATATATATATATATATATATATATATATATATATATCCTTTGGTTTTGTATTTCCGTATGCTTAATATATGGAAATATATTCCTAAATATATTGAACGCGAACAGCACGAAGCCTCCTTTACACCAATTTCTATTTACAGTAATGGTGTATCTGTCTTCCAAAGTCAAAAACTCAAAGTCAATTTATTTTGACTCCCTTTGCTTTGCTATGTTTATTAAATCATCCACCATAGCAAAGCAATTTACTACATAACCACTCTTATATAGTCCACTCTTTAAAATCTCTGCCACCATTATTATAAAGTTCTTCTTCTCTGACCTAGTACTACAATGGACTCCTTGCCAATCCCTTTATGTCTGCATGCTTCTCCTTGGCCAGCTTTCTGAAAACCCACTGCTTTATTAATGGTTCCTTCTTACTCAGAAATGTCCAATGGCTCTTTATCGTCTCTAGGTAAGAATCTGAATTTCTCACTACAATATCCCATGACTTCTGTGATCTGCCTCTTCTTCAGCCATAGATATTGGTTTTAATAACCATACTGTGTTATTATCCCCTTCTTGTATCTTCTGACCTTCTGACTCTGAGCCTTTGCTCTTCCATTAACCACCTTTGTGGAATGCCTTCTTTTCCCGTTTTGACCACTGTCTGCATACTCTCCCCAAGAATCACTTCAGTGCTGTCTCTCCAGAAGGCCATAGATAATATTCCTAATCACAAGCAGTATTCTTGTAAAAGGACTTTATTCTTTCCTTTTCTGTCCATCCTTTTGTTGCCAGGCTTCCCAACAGCCCATAATATATAAGAAAGACAGGTCCCAACAATGCAAATTGGGGTGCTAAGCAAGCTGCTAACTCTAACAATTAAAAAGTTAGCTCAGTAGTTTTATGACCACTTCCCTAGCCTAGACTGTATTGGTAAAATTTAGTAAAGCCTTTCACTGAAAATAAAACACATGTAGAATTTGTGCACAAAATTGGGGTTGTAACCAGTAGGAACCAAGATACAAATGGGACAGGAGTCAAGACTAGAACTTAAGTGTGGCAAAAAGAACAGCCTGAGATGCAAGGCTATGGAGAAACCCCTCAAGAGGAAAGAGCCCTCTTTCTGACATTCTGCTATGCAGGCAACAGTCATCTGGACAACAGATTGACTCAAAACAAAATTTGAAAGCTCTCCCATGCTGCCTGCTAGTGCAATGGGTCCAAAACGAATTTCTACGCTGAACAGGATTGTACTTAGTTAAAATGTTCATTGTGTTCTTTTAGAAAAGATTTGTCATCAAGCCTAGTTAAATATCAACTGTGCATGCAAACAGGGCATGTATAACAGACACAGAACTTACTGGATATTCAACAATAATATGTTTTACCAGCTTTTCCATTTTACATAACAATTCTTTGTTGTTGTTGTTGTTGTTGTTGTTGTTGTTGTTGTTGTTGTTGTTGTTGTTGTTCTTCTTCTTCTTCTTCTTCTTCTTCTTCTTCTTCTTCTTCTTCTTCTTCTTCTTCTTCTTCTTCTTCTTCTTCTTCCTCTTCTTCTTCTTCTTCTTCTCTATTCTGGCTGTTCTCTCTGTGTCTACTTTCTTTCTCTCTGATACGAACATAGCTAAAATGACTTATCCCAACACAGAAACAGAGAGAAATTTCTCATTTTGCAAATTGGTTATCCTTACAGCTTGATTTTTATTAGATATTTTCTTTATTTACATTTCAAGTGTTATCCACTTTCCTAGTTTTCCCTTCAAAAACCCCCTATCTCTTTCCCCCTCCCCCTGCTCCCCAACCCACCCACTCCCTCTTCCCAGCCCTAGCAGTCCCCTATATTGGGGCATATAATCTTCACAGGGCCAAGGGCCTCTCCTCTCATTGATGACTGACTAGGCCATCCTCTGCTAGAATCATGAGTCCAACCATGTGTATTCTTTGATTGGTGGTTTAGTCCCAGGGAGCTCTGGAGATACTCGTTAGTTCATATTGTTGTTCCTCCTGTGGGGCTACAAACCCCTTCAGCTCCTTGGGTCCTTTCTCTGGCTCCTTCATTGAGGACCCTGTGCTTCATCTAATGGATGGCTGTGAGCATCCAGTTCTCTGTTTGTCAGGCACTGGCAGAGCCTCTCAGGAGACCAACAGTTCTGGTTTCAGCACCTAGTACATGTATCACGAATAAAGATTTTAATTGAAAATTAAATGGATTCTCATTAATCCTTGCACAGAGATCATATGCACTGTTATTCTCCTTCTCTAACATCATGTAGCTCCTCCAGAAATATTATCTAACAAGCTGGACTGACCACCACTTAATCTCAATATTGAGGCTAAAAGAGTTGGGAGTTCTCCATGATTCAGTGATTTAAGAGCAGTTTACCACACCACCAAAGGGAACCAAGCACAAGGTTTTATGTGCTGGTTTGGTTGCTGGGATCCACCATTTATTACATGAAAAGATACCATAGTTCTTTCTGTTTCTTGCCATGGGGTAAATTAAAAGGTACATTGATCTTTTAATGTCTTTGTAAATGGGTTTTTGACTGCAGGGCCCCATTTACCTTGTCAAAATTGTCTTCAGGCTCTGAGTTCCAAGTGGGAGGTAGACGTGTTTTTCTGTGAAAGACCATTCTGAACAATAACTTGACTGTTAGTAAGCATAAATGGCAATTTTAACTTTGGCATGAGGCCTCAAAGCACTGTATTTTTTCCTTAATGTTATTTCTTTCAATGCTTTTGAGTTAAAATTATTCCCTTGCTAATAAGGGGATCTGCTTAAGTGTATATACAATGAAAACTTTTACTGGGATTAAATACAGGGAATATGAAACAAAAGGCCAAACTATGTGTTAAGCCAGGAAAACGTTTTTCTCAGAAATAAATTTGGGTAAATTGTCACTTTCCACCCCCAAACAAAGCATTTTCTTCCTAGTTGAGGAATTGAGGACACGTGATAAATTGCTGATACTTAGCCATCTCCTGGAAGTGCACTGTTAATTTCTGATAACTTTCAGATCTAAGATATATGCTTCCAAAACTAAAGACTTTCTCTAAACTAATGTTTGATCTCATATCATTAAAAGATCTGGAAACAAGCTCTTTCCTGAGAACTCAGAACAAGTGGTTTTCATGTGAAGATGAAAGTACAAATATTGCTGTTATAATCCCCACTGTTCCATGCATTCTAGCATTAAGAGCAAGAGAGTCATTTGATTGCATTTGCAAATTTCATTTAGAAATTAAGGGCTTATGTTGCCCCTCTCGTTCTGCCTATGGGGATAACCCCACCACCATCTTTCCCTCATGTTACTTATATGCTATTTAAAGCTAAGCCCATATGATCATTGACTCTGTGAACAAAAAAAAATTTAAACAAAACTATTTTAACATTTAAAATGGAAAATATTAAAATGCAATATTCACAACAAAGGTTGTTTTTTTATTTGAAGTTTTATGACTAACACATCAATTCTTTAGGTGACTGTGAATATTAACAAAGTCAAATGCTTCCCTTAGAGCATGTTTTAAAAGAAAAGATGTTGCCATGGGAAACACTACAACTAAATTTCTCCAGTCCTGAATTATTTTCACTAATATTCTTGTTGCCACTCATAGATAGAAGAGATTTACAGTTTAAATTTGTATGTTACATAATTATCAAATGTGTCCATTAGGGCATCTGTGCTTGAGTATCCATGCCCAAAAGATAGATGCTCTTTACTTAATACTTATATACAGAAAATAATCAAATATTCCCTCAATACGTATTTTATTTCAAAACCACCTGCTACATTTATTAGCTCATAAAGCTCTAAATGCTAAATCAAATTAGAATATGGACATTGTTTATAAAGACAATTGTAGCTAAATATTAGAATTTATCTTATCCAGAAAGCTTAACTGGATATATGTAATGGAACTGTTCTCAATACAGGTGAGGAAAATGAATTTAAATCTTTTTTTTGTTTAGAAAATACTATGTATGGGTCATCTACTTATGAGATGCCACAAAATGTCTAAGGAAAGGTAAAACCTTGCACACACACAAAAAAAGGATTGCATTAGGCAAAGGGGGGTATCAGTAAGTACTGGAAGGGGAGTTATTGAGGTAGAGGGGGGTCTGGAAAGGGTGGTTCCATGCCAGAAACTGCTCTTCTTAAAAGGCTGGGGGGGGGGGCAGATTGCAAGCTCTAGGCCGGCCTAATATACTACAAATATAGACGTGTTTGTAAAATTAGGGAGGAAAAGAAAATTCAAAATGGTACTAGAAACAAGGGATGTTTTTCTAGGTAAACCATAGAAGTGTGTGTGTGTGTGTGTGTGTGTGTGTGTGTGTGTGTGTGTTGTGTGAGCAAAGAATCTATTTACAATATTAGAAAGAAAAGAATGAAGCTAAAAACAGAAATTGTTAAGTTGGACAATATTAAAATGAGGTCCTTTTGTTTACTAAAAATAGCATTAACAGTGAGAAATAAAGCCACAGAGTAAATAATCCCAGTACACCTATCATACATTCGTATGAGGTTAAATATTAAACAAATCAGAGAGTTGAACAGTTATATTGTAAAATACTATTTACATGAATCAGATTGCTCACCATAAAAACCAATGGTAATGATGACACTTGAGGCCTTGTGAAGGGGCCTGTTCCTGAGACACAACAGAAGCCAGTAGTAGAGTTGAAAATTCTCAACCATCTTGAAGAACAATACTAAACTATCTTCAGCTTCGTTAATGCTTTAGCCTGTGGTTTACCATATCTGCATCAAAAAAATCTGTCCTATAGCATGCCTGGATGGAAAATGACAGCAGATTTCACCAATGTTTACAGTAGGAAAAACAGCCTAAGAAGAAAATGATGACTAAAAGAATTTCGAAATATCTGTGTGATAGTCTGTCTAGCTCTAAGAATGAATGTCTGAGATTAATGTATTGGATGAATACTTTAACTGAATGAAATAAATGTACAGTAATGGAACAGAAGCAATGTAAGTCATTAACTTCTATTCAGTACATTGTGGTGGCAATTTGCATAATCTTTAATGACTTATGTAAAAGCAAATAAATGTAAACAAAATACTTGTTTATGCATAGAATGCACCTAGAAGTGTAGTTGCTAGCACTGATCACTCCAGAGAGGGAACAATGTGCAAAGCAAACTTATTTTTTTACTACATAAATAAGCTTTATACCTTGAGATTTTCTAATTACATACACATGTGCATATTCATATATCTTATTCTAAAAGCTAATTCTTAAAGAAAATATACAAGGATTTAAAACAAGACCACTAAAACAGCTGTCCATCATTCACCTCTGTGAGGCTCTATAGTCTAGCCTCAATACCTAAGAATAAATGATATGTCACTGAAAGAAAATAGATTGATAATAGTAATACCAATAAAACAGAATGTATAGTAAAACATCAAAATTTCATCATTTTCTGCTGATACAAATTTGAAAACTGTAGTCAACAATGAAAACATAATCAGTCATATGGAGTGAATGAGCACTAACACTTATAAAACTAAAAATGTAAAAAGTTGAAATAAGTGTTTTACATACACACAAACATATACATACATACACACACATATATGATGTATGTTTAGGAAAAGAAGTGTTACATGGATTTAACTAATTTCACTCAGCAAACACCTACTATATTACATTTAGGTATGTATAGATAGATGCCCTCAGCAGCCGGGAAAGTTACTGAGGACAGGAAACACAGAGGCACCACCCTCTCTTGTAACTGTGAGTATTTAAGTGTATAAGCTTTCAGTGACGCTTTTCCATAATTTTTCAAATTTAAATCAGTATTCTATGTAAACATCCTGAACTGTTAACTAAAGATGATCAATGTGTTGCAGTTCTTCTAGGCATTCAAATTGAAGTCTTCCATTATGAATTCTCTCTTCAGGAACTTTCAGTGATTTTCTTCTTTGGCATACCTTTCTCTGGCAGGTGTTTCCTCTTTGATTTGATGATTGTTTGATGCAGCAGTGTGCAGAGAGAGCTACTACAGAAAAGTTACCTTACAATAAAATGCACGTGATTTTTCAGAGTATCTTTCCCCAAATGCATACTGAAACTAACAGTTCTCTTATTTGCTTATTAGGGAGCTAGCATGTTGAGGTACTATATTCTTCTTGGCTAATGAAAGATTATCTCCTGTTCCATGGGCCCTCCTGCTGCTTTAAATAACTCAGCAGTATAACCCTCTGCTTGATTGTATGTCATCCACACTCCTGCCCCAGCTCGTTACTGAACAGAGTGTTCAAAATGGTTTCAGCACGTCTGGCAGTGATAATTTCCCAGTGGCCCGATTAGATGAGACTTTAGGAGGGTATATTTTGGATGAATACTTAGAAACCGAATATGACAGTAGAGTGTTTGGCAGCCCACCAATAGGTTCATGAAACTGAATTGCTCCCTTCTAAAATTTCCCCCCAGCACTTAGAAATTAGTCTCTATTCATTTGTCAAAGACACTGTACTCTACTCAAGGAGGAATCATGTCTACTTCTCTGATTAACTTAGTTGGTGCAGGCCCTCATTACTGTAATTTACAACTTTTAAAACTTTTAACGGGAACTTTTTCTTGAAACTCTTAAGAAAATTCTTCAGATCCTCCTGGAACCTGTTGGCCAACCAGCCTATCTTAGGGAAGGACCTCGGGTTCCAGTGATCAATCCTGTGCCAACAAAATACAATGATGGCTCCTGAGGGATGATATTTAAGCTTGGCTTCTGGCCCTCACAAACAATTTCAAGCAAATTCACGTGTGCGTGTGCCTGTGTGTACACACACACACACACATACCAGAGATGAATAGAGAGAAGAAAGTGGAGGGAGAGAAGGAGGGAAGGAGAGAGAGAGATCAGCATGGGTTTGGATATATGCCTGATACATAGTGGAACATTAAATCTATCAGGCAAATTTTCAAAACCCAATTTGGAGCATCTGGTCTATTTATCCTACCTTGATACTCAAGTTCTAGCAATGGCCATTCATTTTCATCAAGGATAGCTCCTGCTTTTCCAGGAAGAAGCTATTTTGCTTTTCCAGTAATGTGCTCTCAAGATTGATCTGTGATGACATGGGAGTAAATAAGACGCGAGAGCAAATGAGAAAGAGGGAGAGATTATAGAGGTTTTCAAACACTTTCTTTTTTAACCTCTAAAGTACAGAGTTCCCAAAGACTTACTGATTTCCCTGCTCTCCTCCCGCCCTAGACACTTTCCTCTGGTCTTCTATCTTTGAATACCATACCTATGCTATCTCCTGTCTTTGTCTATTTCCTATTACGTTATTGAAATGCTGAAGACTGAATACTCTATGAAGGAATGGCTATGAAGGTTTGTTAGGAGGTTTATTCTGCCCACAGTACTGTGAGTGAAGAGCATCTACCGACATCTGCTCAGCCCTGATTCAAGGCATCATGTACAGGACATCGTGGTGTGAGGATGAGTGATCCACAAGAGGCTCCTTAGAAGAGATGCTTGGGAAGGAGCCAGATTCTCTTCTAATAGCCTATCTTCAGGAAAAACAGCCCAATCCCAAAACTATTAATTCCTCCATAGAATGATGTCTTCTGTGACCAGTCCTCTTCCACTGGGCTCCACCTTTTAAAGGTCCAGCATAACTGCGCCATGGATTCAGTTGACAGTATATGAACTTCTCTAGACACCTTCAAACCACACACGTTATGTGTGATATATGATCATTATAGCATTAATAGATATTTTAATATTAACAGAGAATGCAGCTTTCAATTTTATTTTCTAAAAGTAACTCTTCCCAGAGGCTTTCCCAGCTCATTAGATAATTCCCCCTTGCTTAGGTCAAAGATACATGCTAGCCCTGATTTCTTCTGCTACTGTATCTAGTTCACTAGCAAATGCTCTCAGTCCTGTTTACTAACCTACTTCATGCTGAAAATTCAAACCTCCATCCTCTCTCACCCACACGAGCGCACGCGTGTTTAGACTGGCCTCTCTTATCCTTTTGTCCCTTCTGCTGTGTGTTATACAATAATATCAGCAATTTTCAAATATCAATCCGATTATATCAACCCTTGGTGTGAGCCTATCACTAGTATCCCTTTTGCTTAATAAAACTCCACAAATTTGCTATAGCCTATGTGGCAACTTTCTTGTCTTCATCGCTTTTCAGCTTCTCCTATGCATGACACTTCAACCATCTTGGCTCTCTTACTGTTGTTGTTGAATCCTAAGCATGATCCAACCCAGGATTTTTGTACTTGCTATTTTTATTACTCACGACACCTTTGTTCGCATGATTTTTTTTCTTTTATTTATTTGGGGCAATGATTTTCCTCATTACATGCAATGCTACCATGAATTGAGTCGAAAACTCATTTGTCTGCCCTAAACCTGATCTCTAAGCAGGTAGAACATTTACTTTGTTTACCCAAGCACCTGTAATACCAAGTGTCACAGAGTAATCACTTGGCGTCTGTTTGGCTAGATAAATGACAAAACTCAAATATTGTAACAGAAAAAAAAAAAATCCCAGAGGTGTGGAAGTCAGAACCAAGGGAAGTAGAAACTACTGGGTGTCAGACTTTAGTAAAACAGGAAGCTACTGATGGTGCCATGCAGTGAGCTCCCTATAGGGAAGCTCAGGCATGACTGTTTCTTAGTCCTTGTCCCCAGGTAAGGGTATGTGTTGGAGGCAGAAAATGAGAAACATGGTGTAATTAGTCAGCGAACACGGTGTGAAGTAGTTTGATCATTTAAGGTGTGATGAAAATATCATTGGGACTGGTAAATCTGTGAAGTACTATGCAGAAAAGATAACAGGTTGCAAAAAACCTCATTCCATTCTCAAGTCTAGGATGCCAGAAAGATTTGAATGTATGTCTATGAGGAGACTTTGATTTCTGGATGGTATCAATCCATAGACTCACTTGTTGCTTTCTATGTTCTCTATGTGCTGTTTGCCAGCTTATAATGCACATAGAGAAGGAAACACAGACATTCTTTGTCTTCCAGCAGCTTGGAATCAGGAAGTTTCCCCAAGATCATTTTTCTTTCAGTCTAAATTAAATTGAAGAATGAGTCTATTTATTTAGATTTTTGTTAAGTAAAAATCCCATTGGAAGGTTGTTATACTATCTCACTCACTAAACTTGGGGAAAATTTATTTTTCTTTTCCCTGTGAGGAAATGAGAATAGAAATATAGTTCAATTCTCTTTAAAATGTTTTTTTCTTATTAACTTTTTCATCTTTATTTTGTGTTTACTAGGTATGGCAATCCATTGGACATTTGACCAAGCATAAATGAAAGTATTATGTGATACCAGCTCCTTACCCTGTAGACAACATTACTACCATACCTTGATTTTCAATTAGAGAAAACTGAGGAGTTATTTCAAAACTGTAAAGAATTGTGGAGTATTATATTTAGCCCTGGTTAATAATAAGGAAGATGTTTCGCGTAGTTTCCTCTGGGATCACACAACTTTTGGTGGCATGGGCAAAGGGCTTCATTTAAGTTCTTATAGCACTTATAACACTGGAGAAAGACATAAACAAATGGTACAAAGAATCCAATGTGTGTGTGTGTGTGTGTGTGATACTGATCTATGTGTGTCAATATAGATATATATATGACTGTATACATAAAACTATGAAGCACTCTGAAGAATCAGAGCAGGTTGTGTGCTGGAAATTATCAGGACACAGAAGGCCTTTTCTGGAGGTGATCATAAACTGAGTTATTCACATTGCCATAGAATGAGATCTGTTGTAAAAAGGAGTACTTAAGCAGCTAAGCGAGGGCCAGAAGACTTAGGTGAGAGCCCTTGGGGTTTTGTAGCTTCATTATTGCCCCTCAGATACATCATAAATATTTTAACTGTATAGTCTGGTCAGTTAAATTTCTTATTTCACTATGAAATGCTCACCCCAGTGAACAGTGGGAAAGTCAATATAATTTCCCTCAGAGATGAATGGTGTTTTTTTTTATTCCTGCAATATACAGTACACAAATCTAACATTCAAAATTCATATTAATTACTTAATTATGACCAGTTTGAAGCTGTGTTAATGTTGAATGTGGGAACATATGAAAAACAGATATAAATATATTCAAGTAAAGCATAACACTATCCTTGTTTAACTCCTGTTTGACACAAATATCTCATCTGAGGTTATTAATTTTTTGTAAAAAACTTAAAGTGAAGATTAGTGATTGTGTTAGTCTGCTGTCTGTCATTGTCATGAAAGAAAAATCAAGGCAAATCAAATGACAGCACATATATTTAGCTTGATTTCAGTTTCTCAGGATTCACACCAAGTCTACTTGGCTCCATCACTTTGGGTCTCTGGAAAGCCAGAGTATCATAGCCAGGAAATGAAAGTGGCACAAAGCTATACACCCTATGATGGCTTGGAGAAGTAATAGGGAGAGAATCTTGGGATAAGGCATGCTCTTCAAAGGTGAGATGTATGTCCTCTACTTATAGTCCACCACCTAAAGGTTAATCCGTTTATAATGAGCTTATCCCATTCACGATCCACTCCTTTTTAAAAATTTAATTTAATCTAACTTAATTTTACTTACTTTAAATCCCTCTCACTGCCCCCCTCCAGGCCACCCCTCCCACAATCATTCCCCCATCCCCTTCTCCTCTGAGCAGATGGGATCCCCCCTGGCTACCCCCCTGGTTACCCCCCCCCAGCACTTCATGTCTCTGTGGGTGTAAGCACTTTGTCTCCCATTGAGGTCAGACAAGGGAGCGCAGCTAGAAGAATGTATCCCAAGTACAAACAATAGCTTTTAGGATAGCCCCCATTCTAGTTACTCAGGACCCACATGAAAACCATGCTGCACATCTGCTATGTATGTGTTGGGGAGGCCTAAGTCCAGCCCATGTATGTTCTTTGGTTCAGACTCTGAGAGCCACAGGGTCCATCTTCGTTGACTCTGTTGGTTTTCCTGTGGTGCTTCTATTCCTTTAGAGGCCCACAATCCTTCCTCCTATTCTCCCATGAGAGTTCCTAAGCTACATCTACTATTTGGCTGTGCTTGTCTGTGCCAATCTAAGTCAGCTGCTGGGTGGAGCCTCTCAGAGGACAACTTGCCCCTGTCTGCAAGGATAACAGTCTATCATTAATAATGTTAGGGATTGATGCTTGCCCATCGGATGGGTCTCAAGTTGGGCCAGTCACTGATTGGCCATTCCCTCAGTCTCTGCTCCATCTGTCATACCTCCATTTCTTGTAGACAGGATAAATTTTTGGTTGAAAATTTTGATCCACTCACCTCTTAATAGCACAACCAGCTGGGGATCAACAGAGGAACATGTGCAGGGCTCCCCAGACCAAACCACACAGCAGTCCCTACTGCTAGCGTTGCCATTGCAATGCAGTTTTGCAATGGAATTTCAGGCTGCTTTCCTCTGTCAGAAATACAGCAGTGAGTGACTGTAGGTCTGGACCCTGAAACAAAAGGTCATCAGAAGATATATGTATTTTTCACTTAGAACTTAATTACTGTAGCCAGAATGTTCTCACTGCTGGATTACAATTGTCCTCTGTAATACTCATTTGCATTTTTAAAAGCAGTATCAAGTATAAAAACATTTTCTTAAACATTCTCTGGGAATGTTAATGGCCCTAACTTATTCTCCACATGTTAGCATTTTTGAAGAGATAGCTTCATTTTCTTTCCCTCTCATAACTTCCTTAACCCACTGTTTGAGCTTCTGCTCATTTTCAGAATTAGAGCACTTTGCTTCAACCCGACCGCCTACCGGTGTGCAACTGAAGAGTCATAAAATGGCAACAGATCATTGAGCATCGATTTGTTTGATGGTTTTGTTGCTAGGCTGCCAGGCTGTGCCTTTTCTGTTGGCCCTTGACTGTGTTCAAGGTAAAAACCTTTAATTTGATTTGTGCTTCTGAAATTATTAACCCTGGTTCAGAAATTTTGATTTTATTTATTTATTTAATTACTTACTTATTTATTTACTTACTTTTGCCAGTGGAAGAGTTGTGAATGCATCACTATCTTGTTTAGATTGCTAAGCTTCGCTCTCTGTGGGAGAGGAGACATGTATGTGTGGAAGCTAAAAGCCCAGGCTGTAGAGGCAGATAACCCTAGGTTTAAACCCTGGCCTTTTTCTGTTCAGTAGTTTAACAAAACATGTAAAATCATTCAATTTCATCTTAGTTTTTAAGAGAGAAAATAGAAACTACATCGTTCATAGATCTGTGGTGAAAAATAAATAACGTTACAAGAAAGGAAAATGGAAGAGATCATGTTTTAAAAAGAGAGAAAGCAAAATGACACCATTATTACTCTGTTTCTCGGTATTACGATTCTTAGCAAACAGTGTAATGACTTGGATCTTTAAATGCTGCATCTTGGCAAATCATAGAATTGGTATCCTTTATAAAGCTTTGAAAAAAATG
Source organism: Mus pahari (assembly GCF_900095145.1). Classification (NCBI taxonomy): domain Eukaryota; kingdom Metazoa; phylum Chordata; class Mammalia; order Rodentia; family Muridae; genus Mus; species Mus pahari. The sequence continues at coordinate 63,051,765 of NC_034590.1, forward strand.
TTGTTAGGAAGCTATCTGCTTAACTTTTGCCTTTGCTGGGAATTGAACCTGGAGACTTGCATGCACTAGGCATGTGCCCTACCAATAAGCCACAGTCCCTATCTGCTGTCATTTTTCTTGCTAATCTACTATTGTAAAGCATCTTGCTTAATTTTCAATATTTTGTATACTTTCCACACTGAGTAAGCAGCCCATTAGATTTATCTGAGTTTTACTTCCCTTCTTCAAGGTCCATAGGTATTGATTATATTTGTAAAATTTAATAAACTAAATGATAAAGTCAGCATTTTAATTGCTCCACTGTACATATCCTTCAAACAGTTCATTTTAAAGATGAAGAACCCTCCTATTCACATAGAAACCCCTGCTTCAAGAATCCACCCTGGTAAATCTTGATTCCAATGAGTAGAACACTTACTGTTTCTTGGAGAATTCCATTAACATTTGGCCACTGCCTTTGAAAACTTGCTTGTCCAACCAGCTATCTTTAGTCTAAATGTATTTTTAAAAAATTACATTGGACAGCCTGCTTCCTTCCTGCCGCCCACATTCTCCCTCACAAAAAATAAAATCATCCTAGCCTTAAGTTCTTATTTGAATTTTTCCGACTTTTTCATCTTCTAAGCCATTATTTCAACAAGGATGGTCATCCCCATGTTAAAAAGCACTCTGATTTTTCTCAGAGGTCAGAAGACAGAAAAAAAGGATACTCGCCTCACTAAAATTCTTTTTTTCTGGTAGAGAGGAAAGTGCCAGCTCAGTGGTGTTTCTAGCCAGAAGAGAGCCCTGATATTTTCCAAAGACTCTTGTGTACAATGATCCTTCTTGCAGTTCTGCTCACCAAGCATGACAGGGTTAAAGTCAGACAAAGCACTGTGGAGTTAGCATGCATTTTATCATGTTCTCCCTCCACATTTTTTACGAACAAATACTTAATATTGTTGCTGCACAATGGATGTATCTCATTTAGTTTTTCTATTTTCATTTGGTTGGTTTGGGTCATAGAAATGTCTGCTTTGGAATATTTTTTAGTGAGTTTCACCTGTGACTTTGCTAGATCACTCTGTTATCTGTAATTTGACAGCATGAATCCATAGGCATAAGATGGTATCGAATCTTAAGATGACATTGTTTATCTAGTCTTTTGCTTATATTCAAGGTCAACTTTGGTGTGTGTGTGTGTGTGTGTGTGTGTGTGTGTGTGTGTGTAGTGCAAATAACATTTACATAAAAGTAAACTCATACATTTGTAGGTTTTGAAGACATTTGACCCAAATATGAAATTGATTGACCTTGAGATATGACTTAGCACCCTGGTTTGCCTAGCCTGAATCATGGGGCCCTGAATACAATCTAAAGTATAACACACACGCGCGTGCACACACACACACACACACAAACACACACACAAGCACGCATGCACACACGCACGCACGCACGCACGCATGCAAGCACACAAGTACAGATGTTGCCTTATTTTGAAGGGTATCTGGATATTTCTGATTTCTTTCTTGACTGTGATCCCACATAAAGGTGCTGCCATGGACACCCACTTACCCACAGAGGAACGTCCCATTGTTGGCAGTTGCTGAAGGATGCCTGGGGCCTTTCTCTTGAGAACTGCGACAGTAGCCCAGCCTGGGTCAGCTGCTTCATGAGAACAGGAGAAGGCGTGAATTTCTGAACAGAAAAGACTTACTGCAACAGACTGCAATTATAATTCTTTCATTCTCAGCATGGCAGATTGAAAATAGTACAGCCTGTCAGATGAGTCCTCATTATGGGGCATGGTTATTATTTATAGATGTCCACAAAGAAATCCTGAGTCTCAGCTAATGTTTCCATAGGGCGAGAGTAACAAGGCTTAGGCGGCATGGAGTTTGCTAGTATAAGAAGGTCGCCTTTAAAGTGATTGGGTACAAGTATACCTGGCACATTACATAGATACCCTACAGGCGGGACACTTACATGTGTCCTAGAGTTGAGTAATCATTTCTTACAGTCCTTTCTTCTATTTGTCATATTACTTTAGACATGTTCGCTGATTCGAGACACCTATTTACCCCAAAGCAAACTGCTTAGTGCAAAAGTGTGGAGGCCCAGTTCTTTTGGTACGAGGGCCACTCAAGACAGTAGTCTCAGTGAGAAACCACAATCTAATTGCCTAGGTAATGGCCTGTAGCACTTTAAGGCTTTCAAAATGTTGCAGCCAGCAGAGCAGCCCACATGATCTTTTTAATGGCAGTGGCTGTTGACTGGCTTTGTGTGTGCTGTCCCGAGAGAGCTGACTTATTGTGAAGGGGTTGTATGGATATAATACAAATGTCCTTGCCCCTAAGGCATCAAAGACAAACACTGAAAATGGAATAAAGAAAAATAGCCAAGTGGTACAGTGGCAGAAATAACTCTTATGATTTCAAAACATAAAAAATAAAACTGACTTCCTTGTGTGTCTGTCCTGGAGAGTAATTTCTTCTTTTTGAGCTGCCTTTCAGATGATTTTATTTCTAGCTATGAGGGACAGAAGCCTGTGAAAGAGAATACTTGTTCCCTTCTCCACATTCAAATACGTATCATTAATGTATGGTGAATTCTTTTTTTTAAGATTTATTTAGCATTATAATTAAGTACACTGTAGCTGTCTTCAGATGTACCAGAAGAGGGTGTCAGATCTCATTACGGGTTGTTGTGAGCCACCATGTGGTTGCTAGGATTTGAACTCAGGACCTTCAGTAAAGCAGTCTTACCCACAGAGCCATCTTGCCAGCCCCCATGGGGAATTGTTATATATAGTTGTTTGTACATATATAAGCATGCATATAGTGATATATATGCATCTGAATTTATATGAACATATATCCATATCTATACCTACATATATAATCCTTAACAAAACCCATACATTCCTATTTGCATAAATGTACTTGTTCCTTGTGCATATAGTTATAAATATATGTTTATCTATATACATATGTTTATAGATATCCAAATATATAAACATAATGTCATATACCTCCTTGATTCTAGAATCACAACTTATTTAATGTTCCTTTAAGTAATTAGGTCCCTAGTTTCCATACTGTAGGAATCCCAGGACCTTCTCAGTGTCTCTCCAGATTGTGTGCTGTCTCTAGTCCTCAAGTTTTTACAGTTGTCCCACAGGGAACTTCTCAGTGTACCTTTAACATTGAATATGTGCTCATTTAATCCTAGCCTGCTTTATTGTTGTGGAAAGGTGGCAGGAGTTGACAGAACTGGATACCATAAATAGAGGCTTAAAGAATGGAAATGTGTGCCATAGTTCTGAAGGTCTAAACTCGGGGTATCAGTTGGGTATTTCCTTGTGAGGACAGTGAGGAAGAGTCTGCTCCATGCTTCTATCTTTTGAGAGGTTGCTGGCGGCGATCTTTGACATTCTTTGGTTGGAAGATGAATCATCTCAATCTCTCCCTCCATCTTCACATGGTGTTCTCCACTTTTTTCTTTTTATAAGGACAGAGTAATATTGGATTAGGGCCTACTCCAATAACCCTCATCTTATCCCAATCATCTTTAAAGATCCCATTTCCAAATAAGGTCACAGATGCTAGGCTTTAGAACTTCCTAAAAAGAGCAAAATTAAACCCCTAACACTCCTCTCTCACAAAATTGTTCTATACACTTTTTCCTTTGTTGACCTATCACAAAACATTTTAAAATTTATGATCCTTTTAAATATAGAAAAATGTGTTCCATTTCCTCCTTTCATTCCTGGTGAGAATTTAAAATTCATCAGAAACTTTCTCTAATGAAAAAGTTTTAATTGGACTATGGGGAGTTTGAGATTTTTCCTTTAATAACCAGTTCAATGTAAAATCAGCTCTTAAAACAGATGTTTGCCTTTTCTAATCTTCTAAAATACTAGTGCACACGGAGAACAGCGGACAGTATATTCTGGGTGTATTTATTATTTTATTGTGGGAAATAAAATGAATATATGAATATATTAAAGGCAATGCTCCATAATTACTCATTAGGGGAAGAAAAGGGCCTTGGATACCCACCAAACTGCTTCTTCATGCTTATCATGACTTCATATTTCTTTATATTTTTATTTGGTCCTTCATACTTTCATACTACTCTGGACACTTCATTTTGATTTTCCCCATATTTCTCAATATTGACAAATGATTTTCAAGACTCGTTTGGTCTGTATAATCATATCCAACTATTTTACTTACTTTGTAGCTTTATGCTTAAGAGCTGCATGTCTTTCCAGATGCACACACATCTTCAATATATTTGTCATATATAGTTCAAAATATTGTTACAGACGTTGTTCAAGTCAGAGCCTGAAAATATAACATACAAAATATGTGGATCACAAGCTATACAAAATATGTGGATCACAAGCTATGCTCAGCCTCAGTACATCAAAGCAGACAAGAAATAATGAAAAGGCAGAGAAAGGAGATTTATTCATTGTGCCCACATTCAGAACAACAAAGAAGTCCATTGGCTACCCCTACAATACCATCTTCAGGATGTAGACATAACATTTACGTTGAAACAGAAGACAAGAGGTCCATACAGCTAAGCAGTCATAGTCAAGGAGGGCACACCCCTTATTATGCTATCATTGTCTTTGCACTAATCTCTCCTGCAAGATTACCTAGAAAGGTGTTAGGATTGTGGAAACCTCTTTTGGGGAGACAATTTCCTCTTGCTTGGCACCAGTCATCTGCATTTTCCTTTTCCCAGTATGGAATTTTAATTTCCCAGACCCCATTGTCTTAATAGGCTAATATCTTTCACTGTGGTCCACAGATTTTGTATGTTATATTTTGTATTTCATTCAATTCAAGGAATATTTTAAGTTTCTTCCTGATTTTTTTCTTGAGCCAATTATCATTCAGTTATGTATTCTTTAGTTCCCATGAGTTTGTTTTAACTTTCTGCCATTTCCGTTACATCCAACTTTATTCTTTTGTGGTCGAATAAAATGCAGAATGTTATTTCAGCTTTGCTATATTTACTGAGATGTGCTTTGTGTCTTAACATGTGGTCAGTTTGGGAGAAAATTTTGTGGACTGCTAAAAAGAATGTGTACTCTTTTATACGTTAAAGGAATGTTCTGCAGATGTCTGTTAAGCCCATTTGATTCATAATATCCTTTACCTACAATGTTCTTCTGGTCTATTTTTTTTTTTTGTCTAAATGACCTGACTACTGATGGATATCAGGTATTGAAGTAACCCACTATTAGTAACTCAATATTTTTAGGTCAATCTGTGATTGTAGGTCTAATAGTATTTCTTTGATTAAACTGGGTGGTCCCTTTGTTTGGTATGTAAATGTTTAAAATTATAATCACCTATTTGTGTTTTTGCTTTAACTTATGTGAATTACCCCTGCATATCTCTTCTGAGTAGTTTCTTGGTTTCATTTGCTTAGAATCCCTTTTTGATATAAGAAGGGGTCTATTGTTGACCTTGAGACACATTCCTTGAAGACAGCCAAGGAAAAAGATGGATTCTGTTTGTAACACAGTCTGCTAGTCTATTTCTTTTTGTTGGGGAGCTGAGACCGTTACTTTAAGCATTACTATTGAGAAGTGCATATTAATTCTTGTCATTTGATGCTTAATGGAGTTTTCTTAGACTTCTTTTGATGAACTGTTCTGGAACTATTTATTCCCTGTGACTGCTTAGAGGCATTCTTGTCTTCAGACCAAAATATTTCATCCACCATTCTCTGAAGAATGTCCATAAACTCCTTTAATCTGCTTTTATCATGGGAATGTTTTATTTCTCTTTCAATTTAATAGGTAGTTTGGATGGGTATAATAATCTGGGTTACAGAGCTTGCAATACATACTTTCAAGGCCTTCTAGCTTTGAAAATTTCTGTTGAAAAATCAAGTGTTACTCTGATGGATCTGCCTTTATAAGTGGCTTAACCTTTCTCTCTTGAAGCTTTTAAAACTCTTTCTTACATCTTTTTAATATTTTACCTATGATATGTCATAGAGAACTTCTTTACCAGTTCTATTTATTTAGTGTTCTGTTTATTTTGATCTCTTTAGATTTGACAACTTTTCTTACATAATCTTATTGAAAATATTCTCTGTATATTCACTATAATATTCTTTATGTTCCATGCTTGTAATTTGAAGACTTTGTTTCTCTTATGTTGCCTCAGAGATTTCTGATATTTTATTCATATTTTTAAAAGAAATTATTATTGGCCTTTATTGAATGATCAAGTTCTTCTCTCTTGTCTTCTTGTGTTCTTCTGCATGTTTCATTCTATTGGTGAGGCTTTCCACTGAGGATTCTGTTTGACCTGTAGAGATGTTATTTTCAGAATCATTTCAGTTTTGGATTTTCTTCAACCATTCAGCCCTTTGTTGAATTTTATTTTCATATGCTGTATCGACTTCCTTATTTTGTCCATCACTTTAATTTTGCTCTCTTGGAATATACTTGTGTCTCATTTGGGTCATCTGATCACTATTATAATCATTGTTTTGAAATTCTTTGCTGGAAGTTCTTCAAGATCATTTTCATTGGTACCATTATCATGAGATAAGTAATTTGTGGAGGAGATATATTGCCTTGGTTTTTCATGTTGTTTCTGTTCTGGACTGGGAGTTGTAACATGTTCATAAGTAGGATTCCTTGAGGAGGCTCTCTGGGCTGGGATAATGGAATAAAACTCCTGGAAGTTATAGGCAGTTTTGTGACCAGCACCTGAAGAATGATCCAATGTCAGATAGGTATGCTTAACCAGTGGAAGTGAGGTACAGGAGCCAGAAGTCTTGGCTCCTAATGGGGACAAGTTCCTGTGAAGCACAGGTGAATCTAGTCAAGGGAAGCCAGTGTCCTCTACTTGCTCCAAGAGCTCATTCAAGCTAGCAAAACTCTTAAGAGCTATAAGTAGTGCTGGTACTTGGAGAAGTTTATAGGTGGACCTAAGTGGTGGAAGACCCAGTTTCTCAACTGGTAAAGGAGCTTCCAAGATGATGTTCGTGGACTAAAGCAGAAGAGGATACTAGGGTTCCCTACCAGTTTTCACTTTAATCTACTGGTTATCAGTTTATAGATCTCTCATTTAATTGAAAGAAAAGCAATGAGATAAATATACTAATTTGATTTCAGTTATTTATAATAATTTGATAAAGTTACTTATTTTCATTGATTTACAGTAACTGATTTAAAATGAGAAAGGTAAAGGTGATCACTTCTTCCTATTGCTCAGCTTTCAAAATAACAAGTTGGTTTCTTATCTACCACAAAAGATGAAACTAATTGTACTATTATCTCTGTTAATAATATTTAGATTAAAAACTAAAAGAAAAAATGAACAAAGTTTAATAACTGATAAGAGAATTCCAATTAATTTAACATATATTGCTACAGATTCACAAGAGACAAGAATATTAGTAAGTAAAGAAAAGGCACTGGCCGAAGTTTTCTCAAAGTTAAAAATCACAAATGTGCCAGATATAATAGTGCATTAGTAGAATCCTAGCACTAAAAGGGCTCAGGCAGAAAGACTGGGACTTTGGGGTCAACCTAGGCTTCATACTAAAATCCTGTCTTTAAAAAAATAAAAGTAATTAGGACAGAGATCTAAGAAACTCATTAAACTCCCAGGATAAATACATATAAAGAAAACTACTACATCAGATCACAAAGATATGCAGACACCACAAACAACATCAAGGAATGAAAGTAATGAAAGGAAACATACTTCATACATATAGAACCTGTAGATACTGGCTTCTTTATAACAGGAGACCAGAGCCCAGCAAATTGACATTTGTAAAGGGGTTAAAGATTTTTTGAAAGCTGCAGTGCCTAGACTGATAAATAATGGCACACAGGACAAGAAAAGAACACTATTTAAATTTTATATTTACAATTGTTAGTAGTATTTGTACTTTATTATCAGTGTCCTGCTCTTAAGGGCTAAGGATGGTGAATTAATCTGAGTTTTCGTTCCCAGGATGCGGAGGATGATTTAAAGAGTTGCTCTCTGGTAGGAAAATGCAGTCTTCGTGTTATTCTAGGCCACCAGGGTTACGGCTGTTATTCCATGGACATTATTCAAAAGGAGTTAGCTAGATAAATGGGGCTAACACAGCAGCAAGAGCTATGCAGCTCGGCTTTGCTTCCCCGGCACAATGCTAGAAGCTCTCCTTTGAAGTACACAGTTGTGACACACTTTTCCAAAGTTTGACCTGAAAGTAACAATTATAAAGTAAAAATGTAAGCAAAGGTTGGCTTAAAAGCATAAAAAAGAATGGCTTGTCAATTGTGACTGTTTATATATGTGACAGGATTTTAAAATCTGTTACTTAATTTTTGTCATTATTTTTGTTTATTATCCCCTGTGAAATTGCTATCAGATGGTGTTTTATTAAAGTGAGGCATTAATCAAATGAGTTATTACTTGTGAAGACTATTCTTACTAATATACTTTTAAAATGACTTTGTAAAATCTAGTGCTTGCTCTTCCTCCAACGCCTCCCACTTTAGGGTAATAGTTCTCTACCTTGCTAAAAAGTGAAGTTATTCCCCTCCAGTACCCTATTCTGGTTTTATTTCCCTTTATCTTTTACACATATGCAAGTTTCCTTTTTATGAGTCAGTCTTTGTGTCTGGGACTCTAATCCCAGACTGGATTAAATGCTGATCTTCCTTCAGAATCCAATAGAAAAGAGTACTTCTATCGGGGAATACCTTCTTAAAGATTCTCAAAATTAATATTCTATTTATTCTGGTATTTTCTTATTTAAGCACCATAATACAGTAATTAAAACTAAACACATTACACTTAGATTACTTATGCATAAAATGGTGAAGAGCCCTAAAAACAAGCAACATTATAAAGGTCTGGCTCTGTTAAATTTATAGTGAATGATCACGGAAATATTTCTCTGATGTCTTGTGCCCCTGCATTTACTTATTGACAAAATGAGGAGGAAAACCACACTTCTCTCATGACAATAAGAAAATGTTACTTCATAAAAGTCTTAGCTCCTGACATTGATAGTGTTAAATCAGTTACATGTTGGCAGTTTCCATGCCTACCTGTCACTCTCTGTACCTGTTTAATATATTAAGTGGCCAATTGAAATTATATGTGGATAAATTAAGCCTATTGACTCTGCTTATGAACTTTTTATATAACAAATTTAATATGTACTGAATTGGAAGAATGTAGATTAACATATTATTTAATAGGTAGACAGATGAATGATTAAGTGAATTAAAGACTCAATATTGAATAATATTATATAAACAAGAAATGATGTCAAGTGATTATCTTGGGATTAGGTTCTTGGAGATGTGTGTGTGTGTGTGTGTGTGTATGTATGTGTGTGTGTGAAATTATTCAATATATATAAATCTTTATATACATATATACATATTTTATAGATGCAAAGAGAAGAAGAGCTTCCAAAATGAGAAAGATTTTGAAGTAGAGACATATCGTGCAGATCTTGGGCTTTCTCACCTTAATACCACTTTTAAAAAAAAGAATCCTGTTTTAGATTTTCAATGAATGAAGTATACTTCTACTTGTTCAAGAACTACAGTTGGTTTACATGGAATGTGAAAGAAAAACAACACCAATCTTTTGTGCATTTTTCAATTGAAGCTCTGTCTTCCCCACTTATCAGCTGTGATAATGTGGGTCTGCCCATTTCTAAGTCTCTTAATAGATTCAATTTGTACAATAGTTGGTCTAAAGATAAAAGAAAACTATGCAAGAACAGCCCTCCAAACGATTCCTGGCACACAGTGTGCAGTCAGTATAAATTCCTTTGTAATCAGCCAAAAATCTGAAGAAAAAAAAAAAGTCAGTTATTTAAATAACTACTTAAACCACTTATTTAGAAGCAAAAAAATATATATTAAATTGCACAATTTTTCTTTAAAATCATCCCCATTTTAGAAGTCTCTACCACATGAACATAATGTACCCCAAATCAAAGATGTTAGAGGGATAACATACTCACTTATAAACTTTGTAATCTCTCTCCAATCTTTTATTTTTATCTCGCCCACATTAATTTGACATAGTTTTAAATGCTCTATTTTAACAAGTGTCTTCAAAGAATGACTCTTTCACATTAATATCTTATCAAATCATATAATGACTGTTTAATCAAATACCTATTTAGAGCAACAGGTATGAAAAGAAATGAATGGCTAAGTTTAAAATGGTGTTAAACATGTAATACCATGGTAGGTAAACAAAACTACTAGTAAATGTACAACTCCATTTTGTGTGATGAATATTATGAAGCTTTTCCCTATAAACATTAATGAAGCATTTTAGTTATTTCAGCCAGTTCTAAGTTAAAATGATGAGGTGTCTACTATGAGTAGTAATGAAATTAAAGAAGGTACTTTCCTGTTAACCGCAGTACCAATATAATAGTGTTGAGTGGGCACTGTGATATCCCTATTCCCACAGGAATTTTATCTCGCAGTTATTTTTTATAATTTTATATTTTATAATTTTATATTTTTTTATAATTTTATCTTGCAGTTATTTTTTATCTTACAGCCTAGATTCTGAGCATCTCAGTGTCAGTTGATGAGAGGTAAGAATTCAACTTTCAAAGAGAAATAGAACCTAATAACTCTGTCAGTGGAATTAAATGAATGCTTGGAAAAATCAAATTATTTGATTATATAATTTAAAGGACTGGATGATCAGTTTTGATATAGATAAAATCTAGTACAGGATATGTTAGAGTTTGGGGGGGGGCTGTTGTTGTTGTTGTTGTTGTTTTACAACCCAGAGAATCAGTTAAGCAGGGGTCATAAGCGCTCAGAGAGGTGGCAACAAAAATGACAGACTATTTATGGGTCTGGGCTAGGTCCTCTCTGTATATGCAATGATTGTGTATCTTGCTGTTCTTGTGGGACCCCCTAACAGAGGCAGTGAAGGAGTATCTCTGACTCTTTGCCTGCACTTGGGACCCCATGTTCAGTTGATATCCCTGGGAGGCTCTCCCTGACTTCCTCCCCCCTCCCCGCATGCCCCCGAAGAGAAACAGAGGAAATGTGGGTATAGCAGAGACAGGAGGAAGGGGACTAGAAAGAGAGGAGCTAGAGACCCAGATGTAATGTTTGCAAAGAATAAAAATTAAAATGCAAAAGGAAAGAATGGGTGCCCTCAAAAAATTTGTGTTTTTCTAGCCCTCACTTGAGTATTCTTGAGGGTTTCTTTTGCTCCGATTGTTAGAATTCTGTGTATTGGCAGAATCGTTGTAAGAGTTTTGTAGACTAGGATATAATACACAGGACAAAGTAGTTAGCAGCGACCCCTTCGCTGCCTGACAGTTTTAGATTCACCTTTCAGCCCAGGGATCATTGCAGCTCTGATGTTGAGACAGTTACTTAACACCTTTTTTCTTTGTGTTCTTGTCTGTAATTTATTACAATACTGGCCTCTTTTTTAATGAGATGAAATAAGTCATTATAAATAAAATATACTTATCTTTTTCTTGACATGTAGTAAGTAATAAATATAGGTATTTATATTGTGTCTTATAAATTTTATCATATATAATACTCACTTTCTAATGGGAATAGCCTTTAAAAACTTCACTTGCAATATCCAACTGGACAGCACAGTTCATTGGCTCACCCAGGGATCCTCTACATTTTCTGCTCTCCACTGATGCCGGGAGAGAAGCTCATTGGTGAGAAGAATGGGAGAAAGCAGCTTCACTTTTTTCCCTAAGTTACCTTTCAAATTCTAGAACCCCAAACTTGAAGTAGGGAAATAAAATCACAATGTCCAAACAATAAAAATGCTTAACAGACTTGGTTTGGAATGAGAAATTAGACTGTTTTCATTTGCTTTTAGATATTCCTCTATGACCTCACTGCTAGAAAAAGCCTATAGGTATGGGACTCATTTGGGTTTAGTTTGTTTTTGCAGCTTACTGTGCATTTATCCTAACAAGGTTAGAGATTGAAATAAAACTAAAAGATCATCATTATGCAAATTGGCACAGCACTCATAATCTCAGTGGAAGAGGGTTTTCTTAACATTCCTAATCTGGCAGTCATGCTATAGCCCAAAAGCCCTAAGTTAGGACTAAAGGGGTATATTGCATTTTCTACTACTGAAATAAAACACTATAGACAAGACAAAAATATGAGACGTACTTTCAGCTGTAGGTATGGCTCCGTGGTGGAGTATTTCACCAGTGTGTGCAAGGATCTGGATTCAATCTCCAACACCACATGTGAAAATGAGAGGGTTGCAAATATTTTAAGGTAACGTGCTCAATAAGAAATTAATAACAGGTAGCTTATGACTTAGTCTACAGATCCTACTTTGTTTGCTTACTCGTTGAGTTAACAAATATAAATTGAGAGTAATGTTTCCGGAACGCAGTGCGTAAAGCAGAAGGGTAAAGGCTTCTGCTTGTTACCAGTCTGAGCAATAAGTAAAAGAATGGCAGGTGAAGACAGGGTGGTACATACAGTTCCTTCAAAACAGTGATGCACCTTAACCACAGCTAGATCACCCAGAGTCTCTTATTCCAAAGGGTCCTCATTCCTCCTGAATCTTAGTTACTCCTTGATTTGTCCTTACTTAGAGTAACAAATTTAATTTTACAATCTGTATTAATTCATCCATTTCAGTTGTATTTTTCTTGCTACATTCTCCAGTCTCTGAGCTTGACTGCCTGATTTACTAATAGTATTATGGTGGGTCTTTCTCTCTGTTTTTCTCCAATATATTTATTAAAAGTCCTTGAAAGACCTTTAGAAAGTGAGGAATGTTCTGGAGCACTGACTAAACCAAATCCTGATTGAATATCCATCTGCCAACAGCCATCTAAATAGCTGTACATCTGAAAATTACGGAACCTAGTTCTTCAAAAACATTCAAGCTAATTATGTCAATTGTTGAGAATTATTCACAGTTTCCGTATATTTGGAACCAAACTTAATTCTTGTCAAAGCTGATGCAGTTCTAGATGGATAGATACTGTTAATTATATTTCATCTGCTATGTAAACAGAATTCTGACAGAGACTCTTCACAAGCTAAAAAACCCATGACTTAAGAAATGTAAAGAGCCACTGGAGGGGAGTCATTGAGAAGGTGGCAGAATGTCAGAGGTTAGAACTCAGCTCCATAATGCATTTCTTTTCTCTGTTGAAATAAATGTGTTGTAAAAATATACAGTAGTACTTAAGATAGTCTGAGAAATAAAATATGAGCTGATATAAAATGTGGCAATGGTTAGATATGACTTTACATCTGGCAATTCCTTTTATATGCTAATATTTCATCTTTACCTAAGCCTTATACAATTATAAAAGAGTAGGAGTTATAAAGAATAATTATCACATTCAATTCATTATAATCTTAAAAAGGAAGGAAAACAGACTGAATACTCTTTGTACAGTGGCATCTATAGTTTGTGGTACTTTTTTGTAAATTATCATAGTTCTCACCATGGTTTTAGGAAGTATCTTGTAGCCTCCTATATTCTCCTGGAATACGTAATGCTTAGAAAGCTAAAAGTTCTATGTGGTCTTGAATGCTAGGACCAATCATAGTTCATACCTTTAAGCATTTTACCATCTATATAGTCTCCATATCTTATTTAATTAAACCATCCTACAGATCAGAAAACAAACCTATTGAGACTTCAAATATTCGTTAAATATTTTCAATTATGTCACAGATTATTTTTGAAGAGCCAACTAACTTGGTTATAGTGTAAAATTAACCTTTGTTTGAGTGTCTATGTGAGATACACTATACAGATGAAAGGGTTTGATACCAAGAATTTTCATTCACAGTAAGACAGTTTGTGAGAAGGCAAAGAAAACTGATTGTAGTTGCTGTTACTAAAGATCTTAGCTGTGCCCCACAAAACCTCCTCAGGGAGCCTCAGTCACTAGAGCATTTCTAACATGTCCTTTAATTTTTACATAGCAAGCACATAGCTCTGGGTTTAAGCTCCAGCAATACATCCAAACTGAAATACAGAAAGGAGAAAGATATATAAAGCAGTATATGTGGTTAGTGCAGAGTATTTTTAATTTGGAGTGATGGAGATTAGGAAGGGCTTGTAAACAAGATGTTACTGAACAAAGCTTTGTCTTTGTATATGGAAACATACCATGATGCACCTAGGTACTTTCAGGTGTTTTGGCTTGGTTTCCACAGCAACCTCTCTGCCAACCGGAAAATCCTCATCCAATTTTAACATATAAAAAAATAGCTTTATAGCTTTGTAACAAGATGTTATTTTTTATTATTTTGTGTGAAAGGTGTCTTGATACCTTGAAGTCAGTTTGTGAAGTATTTGGATATCAATTGTAATGTGTAATGCTTGCATTGCAAATGGCAGGTAATTTTAACCTGGAAAATCCATACTTCTGTGATGGCAGGTAGAGTGGTAGCTTATTACTGAGGTTATATTTAATTTCATAACATTGCAAAATATTCCACTTAGGGTATGGTAAAATAGACTGAACCACTAGGAGAACATATCTGTAGGAGAAGTATGAAACTGTCCCAAACCCCCAGAGCATTCCTGTGGTTTGAGCAAGCTGTTTGATTTATAACATTCAATGAAAACTGGTCAGTGATCGTTCTTTGACTGAATAAATAGCTAGACTGTCTAGCCTTGATAATTCCTTGTGTTCTTTTAGGGAGAATGTTAACATGGTTTCCATGAATTCTGATATTACTTACCATAGTAGTTGATATGTTAAAAGTACTTACTATAACGTATTCTAAGAATTTTAGTCGGAAAAAAAATGAACTAAAATATATGTATCTCTGCTAATGTGGAATGTTAGATATTTAAAATCATATGTATGTCATGTGCCTATTTGCTCACTGAATGATTTAGTAGACTTGGCCCACAATAATCACTAGGTTCTCAACACTGAGCTCAGTAGTGTGTATCATGCAGCCCCTGTTCTGTGGGATCATGTAATTTATTGAAAGGTGGGAGGCAGAAAGAATAGCAGCACACATAAGAGACCAATTTGTGAGATTCCTCTATTTTCTGTGCTACTAAGAATTTTTGAAGAATCTTCAAAATGCTAATGTTCTAATTAATTTATCTGTTTTAAGCCTTAATTAGATAACCATTACAGAACCTTTTGTGCAAATTTGGTGTATTTTTCTAGTGAATTGCATGATTTTGGGGCAACTACTTAAAATTTTCCAAAACTTTCTTCAGTTCTTTGACATCATTAATTTCCTTATTCTTGGTTAATGACTGTCATTTCTTGTCAAAAAAGCTGAAGATGTGATGGTCTTTACTGTCCTGCCATTATGCCTAGAGTCCTCATGTTTATCTTTGTCATCTTTTTTTCTTTTACTTCTGATCAAGTCGAGTTTGTAACCTTCTGGGTTCCTTCATATGTCACAGGTTGACTGTTATTTACTGTATCAGTAACTGAGCAAATAGAACCAAGCTTCAAGTTCAGGAAAATTGTCTGTAAGAGAATAAAGCAGAAAGTCATAGACAGAGATGCCTGATGTCCTCCTCTGGACTCCATGTGCACACATGGGCAGGCACAGAGGCGTTTACACACACATAAGACACATATGCAAGGTAAGCCATCAAAGAAAACTGAAATGAAGTCAGATAAGTTAAAGAAATAAGATAATATTATACAGTACCTCTCAACCTGTGGGTCAAAACTCTGCATATCAAATATTAACATTATGATTCATAACAGTAACAAAATTACAGTTATGAAGCAGAATGATATAATTTTATGGTTGGGGGCCACCACAACATGAGGAACTGTGTTAAAGAGTCACAGTATTAGGAAGGTTGAGAACCACTGATTTAAAGATAGAAGTGTCAGCTACACCAGTGATGTAATAAATTCAAAGGAATATCAAGTTTGCAGGACCTGTGTGTGAAAACTCAGGGTAATTGACTGAGCTGTTCACCTGATGGAACTGTTTATAATTTATACAACTACACTCACTACAGGAGGAGGGAACATTAAAATAACTTGCATATGGCAGTGTATTCGTAAGACTGTCATTTAAAAAGAAAGATCTGTATATAATAAATATTACCACTCAGGCCCTGGAGACCAGAAGTTATAGTCATTTCCTAACACTGCCACAACAAAGCACTACAAAGTGGATGGTTTAGAACAGCACAGATATATTCTGACAGGCCATGAGGCTACAGATCTTATGTGAAGGTGGCAACGGGTTGATTCTTTTCAGAAGACCCTGAGGGGCAAGGGTGTTCAAGTCTTCCCAACTCTTAAGATCACTGAAAATCTTTAGTATACCTTAGTTTATAAATCTATTTTTCCAGTATCAACTTCCATCATCCCTTGAATTCTTCCTGTGTATTTTGGTGTCTATATTTCCTGATTTTCTCAGGATTAAGGCATAAATCTATCCAGACTAAACTCGCCTTAATTTGTCTCCACGATGAAACTGGTCCTAAACAACCACACTGGCAGGTGTTAGGGGCTTTTTACAGAAGTCGTTCGTACCATGATGATGCCATGGACATAGACTGTGCCATATGAAATGAGGAGAATGAGATTGAGGAGATTCAGTCAATGAGGTTAGGGGACTATATGTCAATCACTGTTCACAAGCATCTGCTCTTAGAAGAAAGGCTGTTATGAGTTCAAGAAAATATCTTTTTACATAGGAAAGAATAGCCAATCCCAGTTGAGGAGATAAAGGAAGCCCGGGCAATTTCCTAAGAGGACAGATGCAGGTTTAGAAAACAGCGTGTACATGCTCCTTTGAGTCAGAGAAAACAGCAAACATGAAAGTGATATGTCAAAAGTTTCTGTGAATCTCATGAAATAGGTACTGGGGGGACAGTCTTCAGCTGTAAGACCCTGTAAGGCATACTGAGCTCTGCAGAGAGTTTTCAAAGGACCACTTTTTCCATTCCAAAACTTTTGTGTTTTGAATCTAGGAAAAAAATCCAAAGAATAAGCAAATTGGTTTTGACTTTTAATTACAAAGATCCACTGTAACCAAAGGGATTCATTCATCTTGCAAATAAAAATAAAAGGCACATCCTTGGCTATTTTAAGCAGGTTTTTCTGTCTAAATGTAAAGAGATGTCAAATGGTCTGTTATCAGTACTGAGCAGACACATGACTCGAATTTCTTTTCTGTTCTTTCTTTTTAACTGGCTTGTGTGTACATTTAAATATTAAGTTGCCCTCGAGGGGAAGTGTGTTCTGAGGCAGGCCAGCCAGAGTTCAGGGCCAATTCACTGTTTCTCCTTCAATAAAAACATGTGTAGAATGTGTAGAATATCAATAGTGCTCTCTCTATAAAGCAGTAAACACCCTCAGTGGCAGATCCTAAGTAAGCTGTGACAGAACCAAGCTGTTTAATAATATCCAATTGTTTGGAGAAGCCCTCAAGGGATGTCCCAGTAAAATCACATAAAACGATGTTGAAGCAAGATATTGAATGGTGCTCAGCTACCGCAAGGCTCAGTGCTTTACACCCACAAGGAAAGCGTGGACACATTGTGATCATATGACATTTTGAAGTATTTCATTTTATTCTGACCTTCCCAAGCACAGTATCAAGTTATGCTGCCAGGACTTCAGCTTGAGTCCCGCCTCTCACCGACACCGCCCCCTCCGTGTAGGCAGACAACCACTGAGAGCCTGAGCTGCGCTCCACTCACTGTCTTCTCTAGTTATACAGTGAAGAAGACATTCTCTATGGGAACAGGTCAATTAAAGGTATTAGTAAGCTTCGTGTGTTGCTTCCCAGTACTTGCGTCTTCTATGCTGACATGTGTGATGAAGTAAATTCAGGAATACATTAAAAATCGGGAGTGAAGACAGCTTTTTTTTAATTATTAAAATTTTCTTTATTTACATTTCAAATGCTATCCCGAAAGTTTCCTATACCCCTCCCCCCCCCACCTCTGCTCCCCTACCCACCCACTCCCACTACTTGGCCCAGGCCTTGCCTTGTGCTGGGTCATATAAAGTTTGCAAGACCAAGGGGCCTCTATTCCCAGTGGTGGCCGATTAGGCCATCTTCTGCTACATATGCAGCTAGAGACACAAACTCAGGGGGTACTGGTTAGTTCATATTGTTGTTCCACCTATAGGGTTGCAGCCCCCTTCAGGTCCTTGAGTACTTTCTCTAGCTCCTCCATTGGGGACCCTGTGTTCCATCCAATAGCTGGCTGTGAGCATCCAGTGAAGCCAGCTTTACATAATAAATGGAATCCTAAAATTCTACGGGCGCAAACATAGTTTTAGTTACTTAGGGGATTAGCCGTTTGAGTTTGGCATTTCTTTATCCTTTATGGGAGCCCAGAAATATCTGTTAATTTTACCTACTTTTGCGATTTGATTAAGTAAGGATTTCTGTATTAGTTTTCTGTGTAGCCAGCTAGTAGGAATATTTAGTTTTCATTTTAATGACCAAGGTGCCCACTGTGGGTGGTATAAAGGTGAGCAATACCAAGTCTTTTCACTGAATGGAGTTTGTAATTGACTCCTTTCATGTTCTAGAGTTATGTCGTTATCATGAAGTCTTTTTAAAAAACCAGTAGTCAATGAGAGCTTTTATTTCCTAAAACCAGTGATTTTTGGCATTGCTGACTGAAATATATATACAATTCTATTGTACTGCCTTGGTCGCTGTAGTTCATCATAAGACCGAAACATGCTGTCCTAAGGATGTTGTTTCTGTGCCAGGTTCAGGAAAGCTGGGTTTTATTGGTGCTATCATTCAGTTATGTCTGGAATCCAGAGGGAGAGTTGGGGACAAAGGTGAATTCTCTTTTATGAATTCTCCTTCAACCTAAGATGAAGCTGAAATGTTGATCCTTTGTTGCTCATTTTCAAGACCCTTTAAAAAGCCACACTTCTCTCAACACCTCTGCCACTTCATACCCCTCCGGTCAAAAGTATTTTAAGTGTCTGATTTTCTCAGCAGCTGAAGGGGCTCAGGGAAAGCAGGGGATTGTATTTATCCAGAATCTATTATGTGTCAATCTCTGTAGGATATAGAGTGTCTACCCTTTTACTTCAGATGAAAACATCTGAGAAAGGAATTTCCACAGTTGTTAGATAAAGAAGGCGGGATGAGGCACTGTCTCTGATGCTGCCTTTTCCCTGCTTACAATTGGCATAAACTCTGAGCAGACTGGTGGTAGGAAGCTGATTGGAGCTCTCCTAAGACAGAGGTTTGCCTCACATACTCACTGGTTCCACTGTCTGCTCAGTGTTCTGCCCCTCACTAATTCAAAGTCACCAATCTTCCCTTTAGAGGGAGGGTTTTTTTTTAAGATACCTGTGCCTCTCTTTCTCCTTTCACAATCATTTGTGCTTTCTCTCACTGAGAATATACTTACACTGAAACTTCCCTGTCCAACTTTTCTCTGTTTACACAATATAAAACAAAAATCCAAGTCATTTTAGACCTTGAATTTTCACCATCCATATATATATATATATATATATATATATATATATATATATATGAATATCTGATAATCTCACCTTTTTGGAGGCCGTGTTAGGAAAATCTCATGTGCTCAAGAATCCCAGAGCAGCCTTGGATACAGACACGGCCTATATCACAAATGGAAAAGGTGACTTATTACAAGGTAATAAATGCTAAGAGAAAACAGAGACTGGTAAGGGGGTATGTATGTTCATTCCTTTTCCTATTACTGTGATAAAGCTCCCTAACAAAAGCACCTCAGGGGAGAAAGGCTTATCCACCTCAAGATTCCAGGTTGAAGTCCATCATTTCAGGCAAATCAAGGTGGTAGAAACTTGAAGTAGCTGGTTACATTATATTTTATTCAAGAGCAGAAAACAATGAATTAATGCTATGCTTAACTCACCTTCTTCCCTTGTATAGAATCAGGCTCCAATCCCAAAGAATACTGCCCACCTTTAGACTGGGTCTTTCTACATCAATTAACATAATCAAGTCATTGCTCCACAGATATAGCCAAAGGCAAAACTGATCTAGACAGTTTCCTATTTAAACTCTCTTTCAAGGTGATTCTAGATTGTATCAACTTGATAATCAACTCTAACCAATGGAGTGTACAGTTAAGAACACTATTTAATAGAAAAATCAGATTTGGACTTATAGAGAAATTTATATTTGAGTAATGCCTTAAAGGAGTACTCTAGCCAGTTTATTTGTATTGTAGCCATGTTAAATAGAACAGGATAACTATCTTGGTCAAAATGGACAGAAAGTGGCTTAAAAATACATATAATAAATGTGCATGGACATTTATGCTCATAATCCTAGCACTTGGAAAGTAGAGAGTGAAAGGCCAGAACCCAAGTCCAGCTTTGGCATCATAAAGAGTTTGAGGCTGTCATCCTGTGCTACATATAACACAAATTTCTTGCCTCAAATTAGGAAAGCCATAGAATGTATTTAGGTGATGTTGGTTGTATGAATGAATGTGTGGGTGGATGGATGGATACACGCATACATGGATGCATGTATGCATTGATGCATGAGTGGATGAGAGTGCATTGAATCTTAAAACAGATATGGATTTTTATGTGTAATAAACTGGTTTTCTTTACATACGCAGTTTCACATTATATACCATACTGATCTGAATAGCTGGAATATGTGTAGGCATTATACACATACCTATGTTTTCAGTTCCCAGAAGGCTGAGGCAGGAAAATCACGAGTTTAAGGACAGCCTGTGCAAAACATTGAAACCCTGTTTGGAAGTGCCAAAATCATGAAAGAATTATTACCTGAAAATAGTTGACAATTATTCAGTGAGGATTGGATTAAAATGTATTCATATATCATTAAAATGTGAGAAATGGTTCGTTGTGTGCCATCAGAAACATTCTCTGGGTCTCAGAGGTTTGTGTTCCACAAGCATCTGACTTCACCTTGAATAGGTCATTAAATAAAAAGAAGTATATAAACCTAATTTCAATAAATAAATAAATAAATAAATAAATGAATAACAAAGAAGGAGGAGGAGGGCGAGGAAAGTTTTCAGCTGGTGTATTTATGTCTACAGTGTTCACCGTGATTTCATGGTCTTTGTAGAGTCTTCAACTTCAAATGTCAGCTCTATAGTTATTCTCTTTGTGGGACTTAATCTTCTTTATGGTGGTAATGTGTTCCATAGCTCCTGGAAACCAAGATTGTCTTTGGCATTTATTGCTGGTCTAGTGGATGTAAATCAGAGCTCTTAGATATGTGTTTAACCTTTTCCTTTTCTACATTTGGAATGACCTCTGTTATGCTACAACTGAAGTAGATTGCATGTGAAAATGCAAGTGTTGAAGGTATATTTTTAAAATATTCTTATACTCAGTAAGCCAGTGAATTTACAGTTTTGGACAACCTGAGCTAATTATGTGTTTTAAAGTCCATAGGAAAAGCCAACTTATAGACATTTTATTTATTCTTTGGCCGTTGTTTTAAGTCCTAGGAAGAAAAATGTATTTGTGGTTCAATGAGGGGAATGTAAAGCATCAATAAAGAATAATTACTCACCTCAGTAGAAAATTAGATAACATTTTTTAATTGCCCTATCAATTTGGAACCAGTTTCCATTATTTTAACAACTAGTATAGTTTGTTTAACAATACCGTTGCGTTTTTAATATAATTCGATGGTGTAACTTTATAATTCACTATGTTGTCATTTTGCCCTTGTTTATACTGTCTTCAGAGGATATGTTTAATTTACTCTATATTAGTAATCAAAAGCATAATGAAATACAGTTTATGGTTATAAAAACATTTTTCATTATCATATAAAGTATCAAAAATATTATGACAGCTTTATCAGTTAGTTTATGTGTTTGTGTGTTTGTGTGTGTATGTGTATGTCTAAGTCAAGAAACACAAACCTCTGTCTTTAATTCCAATGGGCTTTAATTATTCTTTTTCTGAAACTTTTAGTAACTTGAATGTTATTTTTATATATACTATAAGCATTATACTGAATACATCATCAGTCATATTCACAAA
This sequence comes from Mus pahari, assembly GCF_900095145.1. Lineage (NCBI taxonomy): Eukaryota > Metazoa > Chordata > Mammalia > Rodentia > Muridae > Mus > Mus pahari. Next base: position 63,073,776 of record NC_034590.1, read on the forward strand.
GGGGCTATCAATCATTTCCTTACACTTACTTTATAGTCAGTAGTCATTTTTTTCTTGCTGTATCTTCCCATAGTTAAATAAAAATAAGCGTTTTTGCAAACCAGAGTAAAACTCATTGCTTAAAATGTAAGAGTCCACGTATAAAATGATCTTATATATTTGCCATTCATTATAAAAGGAGAAGTGAAAGTGTCTTATTTAATATTCTTGAGACTCTTGACATAAATATACATCTCTCACCTTGAAGGGGATAAAAGCTGTATCCTTTACTGTATCCTTGTTACACCAGTCATCATAAGCTCATTAGCTGGAAATAGTACTGGTTGATGTCCAGTCATCAATTAGGACAAAACTAAAATGCACACATGAGTGCCTAAAAAAAAAATCTTAGCTTCTTTAGCAAAAATCAGTAAGCCCTTCAAATATTTAAAGAGCAACAATGATTCCAGTAGAATCCGTGCTGCCATTTATTAAGAAGAAATGTACTAATTACTTGTCAGTTGTTTATGTATAGCTAATCATATTTGTTTTTTGTTTTCTGTTCCTCTCCTCCAGGTTTAGGCTTCAGTATTGCTGGAGGGGTGGGGAACCAGCACATTCCTGGAGACAACAGCATTTATGTAACAAAAATTATAGATGGCGGAGCTGCACAGAAAGATGGAAGGTTGCAAGTAGGAGACAGACTGCTAATGGTGAGTGTGACTCATGAAAACTGTGTACACATGTATAAGCCTCTTCTTTCTCCCAGTGTGACTGGACTGTCTTAACTTGGGAAGCTATACCAAAATACCCTAGAATAGATGACTTAAACAAAAGAAATTTATTTTCTCAGAATTCCAAAAACTATTACTTCGTTTTTACTAGGGCACTCCTCCAGGTTTGCAAAATGACCACCATCTGAGTACCTCTCACATGCCCATTCAATGTGCTGAGTGAGAAATAGATTTTTTTTTTTTTTGAGTATAGAGTAGAGTTTATTCAGGGCATAGGGAAGGAAGTTGAGCATGTAGTAGAGGCAGAGAAAGGCAGAGAGAGTAGAGGTCGGCCATGAGCATGTGGAGAGAGAGGAGGAAAGGGAATGGGGGGGGGCAGGAAGAAGATTCTTCTTCTTCTTCTTCTTCTTCTTCTTCTTCTTCTTCTTCTTCTTCTTCTTCTTCTTCTTCTTCTTCTTCTTCTTCTTCCTCTTCCTCTTCCTCTTCCTCTTCCTCTTCTTCTTCTTGTCTAGCAATCTTATTAGATTATGACCTTTCCTTTAACTCATTTAACTTTGATTATATACCTGCGCAGCAATAGCCATAAGCCAGCAGCTGGACTGCCAAAAGGGAAGGGAGCCTCAGACAAAGCCCTAGTGACAGGCCACCATACCTAGGTATTTTGGCCAGTACCTAAAACAAAAGAGAGATAAAGATGAAAAGGGAAAGCAGGCAGACTTAGCGGTGCAGCATGATAGAAGCTCCACGAGCTGTTCCATCCAGGAAAGGGCTTTGGGGAAGGAAAAGTACATTATCTCATTAAGGAGATAATTATTCCTCCCATCTCTTTAGCATACTCTCAAATGAATCCGGTTTTCATGAGCAATGGTCTTCTGGAAACCCAGAGGTGGAGTCAAAAAACCTATTATGCGGTAAGAGTTTATCCAAAGCTCCAAGGGCTCCCAAGCCTAATGTCTGTCTAACGATTTAAGATGAATTATATCTCCAAGGTGCCACTATCTCCTCTTCCTTTATGAAAAGTGTTATCAGAAGAGTGGCGTGCACAAGTCACCAGAAAGATCATTTCATGGTATATGTAAACTTGGGAGATAAAGCATCAAACTTTTCTGTAGGTTATTCTTACATTCCTAGGCTCTAGGGAGACTGTTTAATCCCTGTGGTCTAAATTCTGGTTGTGAATAGCCTTTGTGCTGAATTCATCTCCCTATATGGTATATATTAAGTTTCATAAACTCCTTATACTTCTTTATAAGGTAACATTTATTTCCCGTGGCAGAATAATTTCAAAACAAAAGAAAACAGGTGTAGAGAAATTTCCTAACTCAGCCATAATTGAAGATGAAGGGAACTGGCTTTGCAGACGATTCAACCTGGCTGTCCATCCATGTTCATCACATCAAATAATACTTATATTAGCATATAATATTTCCCTTGTACTGGATGGCATTCATTTCATTGATCTGTCAGTTGATTCTGTCTCTCCTCCCTTTGATTACAATTTAGTTAGTAGTTTAATGAGTATCTCATCCAACTACCATTTGCCAAAGAGTAGCTAGTTTTTAGGAAGGACCTCTTCTGTGAGAAAAACATCCAGTCAAGTTGTACAGGCTAAAATAAGAAAGGAAGGAAAAAAGGAAGGGAGGGAGGGAGGGAGGGAGGGAGGGAAAAAGAGACAGGGAAAGATGGAGTAGGAAATGGAGGGAGTAATAGAGGAAAGAAGGAAGGGAGGGAGGGAGGGAGGGAGGAAGGAAAGAAGGAAGGAAGGAAGGAAGGAAGGAAGGAAGGAAGGAAGGAAGGAAAGGAAAGGAAAGGAGGGAGGAGACAGAGGAAAAGGTACCAATAAGACCCCTTCGGTCACACTTGCTACTCAGGGCTTCCAAATTCTTGACCACCTAAAGTCACCACTGTTTTCATTCTCAAGAGGCTATGAAACTTTTGTTTCTTTGAATGCTTTGGATATTGATCTTTTAATGCTGCATTTTCAAACGAGAAAAAATATATTAGGTACTTAAGATATAAATAACTTTTGCTTATCATATAAACTTAATTACTTAAAATATTGACATTAGAATAAAGTGTGAAACCATCTTCTACATTGAAAATAAAGAGGAAACTTTTAAGAAATGGCTACCTTAGGACAGGTTTCAACTTTTACATACTTAGAGCTCAGATGTAACTTTCCCCGCATTCCTTAGTCTGATGTCATTGTAAAGTCATGCTAGACCTGCCTGTTGATTTTTTGAAGATGGGCCTAAATCTCTAGACATATTTCTAAAGTCTAAGAATAAAAAGGCCCCTATATCCATATAACTATACCAATGATTTTTTCAAATGCCATGGTTTTTTCCATGATAATTTTTGCATTCATTGTAAATATAATAATTTCAAAAATAGCTATGACATAATTCTTCCCTGTTTTTAAGTGTTAAGGAATGAATGTGTTTTTTTTTAAATGAACCTTCCACAATAATAGTTCCCTTCTGTCCTATATAAGGAAAACCATAATTAGTACTTCCAAGGCAACCGACAAGTAGAATCTGGGAATGAAAGAAAATTATTCACTTTAAAATGTTCTGAAAGAAAAAAGAATGACCCTGGGAGAGAAACACAAACAAAAAAATAATTAGTGATGCTACCCTGAACACCAATTATCTTACTTCAGCCCCCAAGATATGTTACTGCTCCCCTATCACTCTGTTTAACCCCTACTTTATAATGTCTTTTATCATACTCTTCCTCTCTTCTCTCCCCAAAGGAAGTGCACATGATTTAGACTCTGTGACTTACCAGCTGCAGCATTCTAAATATGCCATTCTTTCTGAAGCTGTTTACCCCACTTCCTTCCTTTGGTCCTTAGGAAAACGTCCCCAATATATTACCCATCAGAGTACTTTAAGTACACTGGCACGAAAATGAAACTCCATATTGGGCTACTGCTTGCATAGCAAAATCCTGAGAAGGGCAACAAATAAAAATTAGTTTATATTGAACTCCCATTAGTTTTCTTAGGCTTTGTGGCTACAAGGTTCTAAGTCCACAGTTCTGAAAGTCTCCAATCACCTAGTAACTGAGACTGCAGCCTTGAGAGAGCAGCATGGTCATATTATCCTCCTCCTTGGCTTCACACTTATGGGAAGTTCATGTTGAGCATCTCCTAATTCATACTATATAGAGTATATAGTTTCTTGTAAGAAAGTTCTTATGTGGAGACAGTCAGCTTGGAAGACTGGATTGTACAGAGGCTAGAAGCTTCTAAGCCTAGTTAGAACAAAGAAAGAAATGCTCTGGGCTCAGCCCAAGGTATTCTCACAACTTGGGTATGGCTCTCATCTCATCCCTCCATGTGAGGAAATAAAAGCAACGTTTACATAGCTCCTCAATAAATAAATAAAAAAGAAAGAAAAAGAAAAGGAAATTCTTATGTTTCAGAATTTAAATCTTAAATGTTATTTTTGTTTGTAACCTCACAATCTCACAGAAAATCAACTGTGTGAAGTGATATTTCATTTCTGATGGGACCCTTTAAGAGTGGAGAATGTAATACTTCCCCACAGATACATTCTAGATACGAACCACCATCACATATATTTTTTCTCATTGCATTGAGAATTATTTTCTATACTTTTCTCCCTTTATATTCCTGCCCTTAGAAATGGCAATGACCAATCCCCTTTTCATATATATGTACAAGTTTATACTGCCATATCTTCACTGCCCAATCTTAAGATTTCATATCCTCAGACCTTGCATAAAGTTTACTCTTTTAAATTAGTTACCTTATTTACATTTCACATGTTATCCCCTTTCCTAGTTTTTTTCTCTGAAAAATCCCTACTCCCTACACCCTACCCCTGCTCACCAACTCACCCACTCCTGCTTCCTGGTCCTGGCATTCCCCTACACTGAGGCATGGAGCCTTCTTCAGATCAAAGGCCTCTCCTCCCACTGATGACCAACAAGGCCATCCTCTATACGTATGGAGTAGAAGCCTTGAGTCACTCCATGTGTACTCTTTGGTTGGTGGTTTAGTCTATGGGAGCTCTGGGGTCACTGGTTGATTCATATTGTTGTTCCTCCTATGAGGCTGGAAAGCCCTTCAGTTCCTTGGGTCCTTTCTCTAGCTCCTCCATTGGGGACCCTGTGCTATGTTTACTTTTTCTATCCAATTATTTACCATAAGACAGGTGGTTGATCACTGGGGAACAGTCACTACAAACTGAGGGGTTTTTTTAGATAAGGGAGTAACAAAAAGTCAAATTTGACACCTGTGTATCTTTCATCATGAAATCTGTGAGCAAGAAAAACCTGTCTGTCGTGTTAATAAGAGATCTGGTAGTCTTAACTAGTAAATGTGTTGCCAAATGAGCTAACACAGTGGTGAATTACCTTGGGGTAAGGAGTTAGTTGCCTGTTCTTTAGCTGTCAAGATACAATTAGCTTAGCCATCAATGTAATCAGTGACATGAGAAGCATACATTATAATCTAGATGTCATATATTAATTAAAATGACAGAAGTGAGTCTATATTCCATTACTTAAACAGTTCTCCCATGTCTCTGCGGTCTCCATTGCAACGCAGCCAGAGGCAGTCCGGCCATCAGGCCCAGAAGAAGAGAGGCTTTTGTCTGTGGAGGAGGAACATGAGAGAGATGACTTCACCTACTCTTACCCAATATGAGACATTCAATTCTCCGGGTGTCCCCTGTTTGTCCACAGTTTATGCAGAACACTGGCAGTGTATAAGGCATAGGGTCAGTATTGTACAGTAGTTTGTGTGTCCCAATACAGGTAGAGTCCTTTGTTGGTGTGCCCATATCTTTTTGGAGACCTTCTGGGGAATGGGAGGTGGGTCACTGTTAGGATTTAGGAGTCTCTGTCTGTCATAGCAAGTTTAAACATTTAATGCCATATTCACCAGATCTCTTACAGGATTGAGAACTAGTATCTAATAAGCACGTCTGAGTTAGACAGTCTATGTCTTTTTCTGACTAGGTAGATGCTGGGTAGAACATAAAGAAATTACCAACATTTGTTATCACACATTTATTTTTTTATTAAAAATTTTCACTAAAAAACATCTTTGGGTTCCTTACTATCTTATTTTCTACATTTAAAGACCTAGGCAATTTTACACAAATTATGCTGTAAAGATGAATAATACTGTCTACTTTGCCACAAGCTCATAGTGTCTGAAATGAGGTTATATGGCCAACTAATTGTCTATTTTATGGTCACCCAAATATCTGGTATGTATTGTATAATTCCATGTAATATTTTTAATGTCCTTTGCTTCAAGGCATTGAAATTTTTTGTCTGTTTGTTTAATTGCCAGAGATAGCAGGTGCTTGTGGCTTACACAGGAAACTTACTGTTGAAATCCGAGTGAATAGATTATTACTTAATCTTGAATATCTTGAGACAGATGGTCAAAAGCTGGCATCATTAAAGTTTGGGGTTTTTTTAATCTTTCATATACTTCCATACAGTGTTTCTTCTTAAACCTTAGCAAGATGCTCCTCAGAGCCAAATATATTATAAAAATGTAAACTTTTTTTTTACCATCTCTGCATAAAATCCCTGAGACTTAAAATCTAGTATCATTTGTCATTTTTACATCAGTAACATTAGTTGTTGGTTGTCAAGCTACTTGTCACATTAGAATTTAAGGTTTAAAAATCTTACACTTTCCCCTCTATAACCTCTACTTGACATTTAAAGAAAAACTGTCAGTAAGAGAATTTATATACTTTTACAGAGAATGAATTCGTCTCTTCTTTCCTTAAAAGGGAAGTAGTAAAGGAAGGAAAGGATGATAGATAAATGAATGCATAGAAGTCAAGTGGAAAAACACTGGACTCAGACTTTGAGGAAGTATGTATTAGTCATGGGTAGACCCTAATCTATCAAGTCACTGTAGGCAAGCTGAGGGCATCCTTGTTCACTTATTTTGATTTTTGTACCATACTATCATTACTATGTGCCTTAAATTAGCATTTCCCACTATGTGTTTTTAAACATTAGTACATTTCCTATGTTATTTTAAAGGAATCTAAACATTTTTTCAGGTGTTTCTCAACCATTCGATATTCTTCAGTTGAGAATTCTTTAAACCATAAAAGATTAGAAAATTCTGAAATGTGTATGTGCTTCTATTGAGGCTCCTGAATAAACATATAAGAAGCATATTAAAACAATAAATTAGCATATAAAAGTGATATTAGCAGCATGTGAAAATCAACATATAAAAAGCATTACAAAGATCTTAGTAATCAACTAAGGAAATATTTTTACTAAATCTATTCATTTCAACCTTATTTCTCATGGAATCCTTTCATTAAAAGGATACTTATAAAACACTCGCAGCTAGAATTCAGTGGAGCATACTCTGGGATGTATAAAAGGTTTTTTGTTTTACTTCTAAGCTACGGAGATGGTAAAGACATCAAATAAGTTTAGGGAGTAGAAAAACCCCCACTTTTTCTGAATGAATATTGGTTGTAAGGACTTAAATTGGTTAACTTTTGGATAGCTTTATAAAACTGCCTGGTGTTATTTAAACATCAGTAACAATTGGCGTTATACTGAAGACAATGCAAATATGTGGAAATTATCTGAGTGAGAAGCAGGACATCCACTGGTGGTGGCAATTCACCTTAGATAAGCACATGAGCTCTAATCCTTCCATCGTCAATGACTTCAATGCTTCCACAGGTCAAACAACTGTGCATAGAGAAGCATGCACTGCTCATACTTGCCCTCAGGAGATAGTCAGGGTACTTGCCACACTGTTCTCAACTGGAGTCAGAAAATTCCCAAAACTATGTAACTAGTAAGTCATGAAACTGGATACAGGCCTACAAAATGATTCCCTAATGGCTATGTTCCATTCACCCTCCAATTCAATGACTCCGGTTCTTAGTCCCATTCATATACCAGGATCTCATGGTTAGCTTCTGAGCACCATGAATTCCCAGTCCTCAATCAATCCCAAATAAATAAGAACCTCTCTGACACAGAGGTTATAGTCATTTGGGTTTGTTTTCCAAATGATTCTCACATGGGACCTAGGACAAAACCGATCCAACCTTAAGCTAACCCAGCCTGAGCCCGCTCCCCACTGACACTGCTCCCCTAAGGGCAGCAGTATCAATGTGTAGTCACCTACGGTCACCTGGAAGGCTTTTGGAGTAGTTCCTATTTCTCAGACTCCTTTCTAGTTTATCTCAAATGCCATAACTTTTACATCAACACAACTCCATTGATTTAGTTTAAGGATTAAATCTTTCCTGTTGATTTATTTTTTTATGTTGCTTATATCCTTGTTTACATAACTTTCTCTACAGGTATTATATGTCATTCAATTATTAGTAGTATTTTTTGTAGTCTCTGGGGATTTAACAAAGCTCATGAATGCTATGTAACCACTTGGCCACTCAGCTACCATGTATCCGATTCCAATAGTGTGGAGTCTTCCAAAGTTCAAGCACTAATACTGATCTATCACTCTTAATAGTTTTAGCCTCTCCATATACTGCTTACTAGTTTTATAAAAATTAACTACTGATTTGATTTCTTTTGTTGTTGTTGTTGTTTTATGGTGGTAAGAACTGAACACAGGGCTCTGTATATATAAGGCAAGTATTGCATCACTGAGCCAAAATTGATTTTAATAACACCCCCCACTAGTAAAGCACAAAAGTTGCCTCTAGTACACGCAAGTATCTTTAAATGGCATATATATATATATATATATATATATATATATATATATGAATGAAGGTTCCTATTTTCCTATTGCTGTGATAAATCTAGAACCTGAAACAGCTTAGAGGGGAAGAGTTTACTTCATTTTGCAACTCCCTTGCCACTCTCAAATTACACTCCATCCCAGAAGGAAGTCAAGCATGGTGGGAACATGGAGTCAGGAACAGAAGCAGAAGCCATGGAGGAGGGCTGCTTACTAGCTTGCTCCTTGGACCACAGGCCCAAGGGTAACATCATCTCCAGTGGGATGGTCCCTCCCACATTTATTATTAATCAGGAAAATGTCCCCATAGACTTGTCCACAGGCCAGTCTAGCAGGGATATTTTCTCAATTGAGGTTTCCTCTTTTCAAATGACTCGAGTTTGTATCAAGTTAACAAAAAAAAACAAAACAAAACAAAACAAAAATACAAAAAAATAAAAAACAGGACATTGTGTTCATATATTTTACACAACACAAGAAATAACCATAAATGTGGTCACTATTGATGAAATAGCTTCCTATGCCTCACGAATTGCCCTGAGCATCACACTGCCCTGTCCTTTTAGTGACCAGTAACATGGAGGAAGCTTCAGCCAACAAAAGGAAGGATTAAGAAATGTATGAAGGATTTCTGGGGGAAGAAAGTCCATCCGGCTGGAGCTCTGATTGTGCCTTAGAGGCTGGGGGGACCCAGGGCTCCCTTTCCTTCTGAGGGGTTTTAATATGTATGTCCCTACCTGGCCCAAACTGAACATCCAATGCAGTTGCCTGAATAACCTTCAAGCTTCTTCGTGCCCTCTCTGATTAACACAAATAGAAAGCAGGACTCAGCACGGCTGCCCCACTCCTTCTGTAAGTAGGGACTTCTGATCCTGATGGACATGTCATAGTCATTATTTTACAGCATATTTAGCTCATTTCAAACCTTGTTAAGGGCCAGGAATTTATAATGATCACGTGGAAGAATGCAAAAAAAAAAAAAAAAAAAAAAGAATATAATTTTGTCATTCATCTTGTAAAGAGTAAGGGCAGATAAAGGTAAGAAGAGACACTGCAGGAGCAGGGTTGAGCGCAGTAGGGGTGACAGCATCCTCCCAGGAAGAAGCTATTTCTAGAAGCAGGCTCAGCAGCAGCTCAGGGTCTGACTATGATTATTTGGTTTCTATCTGCATAGCATTTCTTTTATACAGGGTTTCTGCAAGTTCATGGTATCATTCTTTCCTCCCAAACACAAACGACCAAATAAACACAAGCATTATCTTCACTTGACACATGAAATTCCAAGTAAATGAATTGGGAGACTCAAAAAAAAAAAAAATCATGAACCTAAAAACTGAAACCTATCTAGTCATTCTCAAAATCACCAGAGAAGCATTGTCTTTGACACTGTGATATATAACTGCATTTAATCATGAATCCTTTTGATAAAGTATTACCATACACAACACAAGGAGAATTGAGCAGGTCCTCCGTTCCTGAAAATACTCAGATTTAAACAAGTTTAACATATGGTTAGTGTTTCTGATCAATTTAAATTGCACATAAGATGCAGCCCTCTTCATTGCTCAATGTCAGGTCTCTCCTGAGATTGCCTTATGCTGTGTTGTGGCAATACACTGAGAAGAACCAGAGACTTAGACTCAACTTAAAAATCAGATTTAATGAATGTATTCTTAGTGGTAGCAGAGAGAAGAGAGCCCTAGAGCATGCAAACAGCGTGCAGTCTTTGGTCTCCCTACTTAGCTTCCATTCTTCTTTATTTAAGTTGCTTTTGTTTTGTTTTGCCCAAAACTTAATCTTGTTATAAAAATACTGATGAATATTTACTGTTGCAAAAATTAAAACCAAAAAAAAATATTGATTAACCAAAAATAAGCATACCCTCATATTTCCTATTTATTAAGATTTATTATTTCAGAAGGAATTTTATTATCAACAGTTTCTTTCAATATACTATAAAGATTTCTGTCATGGGGTTATACAGTTTTATTTTCATACCATTGATATTACTGCATTGGATTGATTTTCTTAATTTATTTCATGATCTAATAACCAGCTACTCTGTCTCCCTTTTAAAAGTTTAACACTGGAGCTTAGGGGTTTTCTCCAGGTTCTGAATCACATATTTCTTTATATTATCTTTTTAGATAATCCTACGTCCTTAATCACCTCTCCCATCCTGTTCCCCAGACATAGTCTTTCATGAAAATGGAAAGTCAAGTATTCATTCACAGTCTGCATTTCACAGGCTCCTGATCATTCCTGCTTCTTCTACCCTCCAGCCCCCTACTTTTACCCTGTGATGTAGATACTCACTCACACTTATTTGATTTTCTACACAGCTGGTCAGGTCCCCTTTCTGTAGATCCCCAGCGCCTTTGTCATCAGCTGGCTTGCCACCCTGCATTTGATGCTCCAGATACATGCCTTCTCTTCTGTTGAGAGAATGAGTCATCTTACCTCCAGCTTGTTGGTCTTGGCCTCAGTCCTCTTTACTGCTGCAAGTATGAGCTGAGGCTGCATACATGCCCCCTCTGTGGAGTGATTCCCACAGACAGCATCTTACTAAAACACGCATCGCTTCTTTTCCTGAAACCAGGCCAGTTGGTCAGTGTTCACCACAATAGTCAAATGCTTAATACAAAATTAAAATAAAAAAATCAAAAAACAATGAAAACCAATGACTGGAACAGCTAACCAATCAATGTAATGTCTCTTCTCTCTACATACAATCATCTCCAGCTGTAGACCCTTTATGTTGAAAGTTCATAGTATAATGCACACACATAATTAACCAAAAAAAACCCACTTTGTGAAAAACAATTTTGAAGACTTCAGCACAAAAGAACACATTTGGGTCCGGATCCCACACTATTCTAATTTTTTTAAAAGACCATACAGAAGCTTCATCAGAAGAACCCTAATTAAACTCTCAGTTCACAGATGTTTGTAGAAAAATGATCAGCAAGAAAATTTTGCCAAGAAATCCTGTTTCCTGGGAAGTGAGGTAGATAGTGACAATGAAGAGTACCAAGGTCAAAAGCCAACATTAAGGCCAGCACCTACCACATACACTGCAGAAACCCTTCAAGACGGGGACCATTGCCATTCCTATTTGATAGGCAACACAACTGAAGCTTAGAAGGCTAAAAAGGATTTCCAAAAAAACAGAGTTGTGCAACACCAAGACAAGGAGCTCAAATCTCAGTCCATGTAAAAGGCAGCCTAGTGACTGTGTGTGTGTGTGTGTTTGTGTGTGTGTGTGTGTGTGTGTGTGTGTGTGTGTGTACATGGGTGACCATGTGTGTACTTGTATACTGTATATGTGTATCTTATTCATGTGTGTCTGTTCAAGCATGTTCATACAAAGCATACATGTGGACACTAGCGGACAAACTTCAGGCATTGTTCCTTGTCTTCTGACCATGTTTGAGACAGGATCGCTTTCCCACTATGTAAGCCACTCTAGCTGGTCCTCACACCTCTGAAGATTATCCTGTGTCTGGCCCCCATCTGCCTATAAGGCATTTTTGGATTTCAGAAGCGTGAACTACCATGTCCAGTTTTACCTGAGTTCTAAAGCACCAGACTCACAGCAAGCATGTTTTACACAATGAGCCATCTGCCTAGCCTCAAATGCATGTGCTCTTACTTAATCAGTGTGCTCTTTTGCCAAAATGATAAAGCACCTGCTCCAGGACCAAAATTCATGTCAATGCTTCAATTCGTTGGCCACCAAACAAAAATAAACCAAGCTGCCATTATCTTAAACTAACACTAATCCAACCAATGTCCTCTTTCCCACTCATCTGCCTAGATCTACCATTGGCTTAAGTTACCATTCTCATCAATATTTTCTTGGTTGTATGAAGTCTGTCCTTAAAATCTACTCTCCACTTTAACTGTAGTAATAGGTAGGATTTAATAAACACTGACGATATTTTTCTTTCACTCATAATCACGCTGTATGGTTTCTGTACCCTGGGGAGAAAGACAATGAGTCCTTGCCAAATTAGAACTTTGATGTCACTTATAATCTGATTCAGTTGGTTCACAGCCCCTGGAGTCCTCTTCCATGCCCTTATCATTTTTGTGACTCCAACATTTGTTTCTCTTTTATTTTCTCAATGTAGATGCTTCTAGGGTCATGATCATAACTTTAAAAGATATCTAGCTTGGCGATCAGGTTTTTAAAGAAAATATCCATTTCTATACATATTTCTATTGCTGTGCACTATTCTGGCTTTTCTAATACTTGGTTGTGTATGTGCTAAGGAGAAACAGAGGAAGGCAAGCTTGGGAAAGGAGCTTATCAAAATTACCCTTGAGAAAATGGGCTTTATCAGGAGAAAGAATGCCTTCCACCACAGGAGCCATTGTTGGGCCCTGAGTGGGAGAATATAAGAAGGGACAGTAGATAAAACCAGAGGTGGCGTGATGGCAACACAGAGGGCATCATAGACACTTTTAAAAAGTTATTAAGAGAATTAACTCGAAGTGAGAGTAGAAGAGTTATCTGCTCTGAATAGTGCATCAGGGAGACCTGAAAGGAGAGAGAGGAAGAAGGTGAAAGACAGAACACACATGAGAGAGCCTCTACTTTTCTGTTTTCTGACAGAGTAAGTAAGGAGCCTAGACATAGCCTCAAGCTGGTCTCCAGGCAGGCATTAGAGTTCTTTGTTCAAAAGACATTGATAACTACATTTGTTTATAAATTCCTGTCCTGACTAGGGGAGCTAGGGAGCAGCATACTAGGGGAGGTGTGACCTGCGTGGCTTTGGTTTTTTTTTTTTTGTTTGTTTTGTTTTGTTTTGTTTTTTCTTTTTCTTTTTTCAGGTTGCACATCTGATCTTAAAGTGGCAGGCCCAGGATCTAACTGCTTTTATATCTCTGTGGAAACTATTCTCCGAAAGACAAAGAAAACAACTAGACAAACCCTAAATATGAGCACCGAGGATAGACTAGTTTTGATCTTTTAGTAGGCCTCTGACCTAACTGCTGTATTTCCATTTGGAGCCTGTGTGTCCACTTTGCTCTAAGCTTAGCACTTTAAGTGTCATTTTATTCTCATCTGTAGAATGGATCCAATTATTAGAGTTACCTATAGAGCTACAAAGAAAATAAATTATTTGATTTATTTAAAAATACACAGTAGGAGCCGAAGAGATGGCCTCTATCACTGATCAGACCAATGACATTCACTAAAACAATGAAGCACCAGAATACCACAATAACCTATATTTATCTTATTTTATATTTATCTTACAGAAGACAGAAGCATCACTGCAAGAAGTTAGTATGTATAAAATACAATAGCACCAGCATTTATTTTAGCCCATGTATACATACTGAAATTATTAGTATTTATAAGGAAATAATAGAAAAAGTGGTGCTGATGATCATATATGACTAAAGTCGATAGGAGAAAGTGTATCACAGCCTCACTTATCCATAGCTCCAATTTTCTGTGTACTACAGTGAAAACATACAGCATCAGTCTCCAGCCTACCTGGAATATGAGTCATCTCTTTCCATAGACTCATCATCTAGCATGTGCTAGCTGGTGTTAATCACAGGTCAGTTATCAAAGAAGTGATCAGAGTAGTACCATACTTGTATTTTATTTTCCCTTATTTTATTGAATAAGAGTCCAAGGTTGGTGAGGTTGATAATTTTTGTTAGAATTGCTCTACTGTATGATTATTTATTAAACTCTTCCTATGTTAAATTATTGTGTGTAATTTGTAGGTTACACATTATATATATATATATATATATATATATATATATATATATNATATTTATAACATGTTTTATATATATATATATATATATATATATATATATATATATATATATATATAAACTTCAGTAAGACAGTTTTTTCCTCAACTGGTGCTCAGTCCAATGGTTGGCTGCAAGCATTCGCCTCTGTATTTGTCCAATGGAGGAGTTAGAGAAAGGACTGAAGGAGGTGAAGGGGTTTTCAACCCCGTAGGAAGAACAACTATCAACCAACCAGAGCTCCCAGGGACTAAGCCACCAACCAAAGCATATACATGGAGGGATCCATGGCTCCAGCTGCATATGTAGCAGAGAATGCCCTTGTCATGCATCAATGGAAGGAGAGGTCCTTGGTCCTATGAAGGCTAGATAGATAACTCAGTGTATGGGAATTCTAGGGCGGGGAGGCAGGAGTGGGTGTGTGGGTGCTGGCACACCCTCATAGAAGCAGGGAGGTGGGGAAGGTATAGGGGATTTCTGGGAGTGGGGGAAACCAAGAAAGGGGATAACATATGAAATGCAAATAAAGAAAATGTCCATTTTTTTAAAAAAAAAAGACAGTTTTCTCTGTTGCTCAGGATAGCTTATACCTGACTCTGCATCCCAAGCTAATCTCTAATTATATATTTAGAACATGTATTTCCATTTATCCATTGGTGATGTCTTTTGGGTTGCATTAATGGAAAACTAGTAAGAACTGCATTGAGATTATGAAGTTAGAATTTAAAGTGGCTATTGAAACTATAATAAATAGGGAAAATATTACACCTTCTAGGCATAGGAGGGTTGATATAATGTGAGAGCAGAATATAAGAGTACCTAGAAGTAATAAAGTAAAAGCTAGTGATTGGTAATTATGAATATAATTATAATCTAATGAGTTGAAATTATTATTTTTTAATTAAACTAATTATCACTTATTCGGTGCATTCTAATCCTTTTCGTATTCATTCACAGGTTAGTCCAAGAGATACAATAGTGACTGGGGTAAAGTCTGAAATTATTATTGTAGTAGTATTGGTTGTCTGGATTGCTCGTGGTACGGAGAGTGACACAGTAACATCTAGGACACATCTGGTGTAGTATTCCTGCTGTGACATTATAACAACACTTGATAAAGCCTTCTCTCTGTAACAATAAGGAGAGGCGCACTGCTGGTGATACTTGCAGAAATGTGATTCATTCAAATGTGCTCACCTGTGAATCCTTAGTTTACAACATCAACACTCTTTCCTTTAAAACATAGACTCATAGCTGGAGGTATAGCCAACAACTGAAAGTGTGGGTAACATCTGCAAAGTTTGGGGCTCAGTTCTTAGCCATACAGAGAGGGGGGGACGACAGACAGACAGACAGACAGACAGACCTCGTGGAGTGCTGGCAAGACGATAAACTGTTTCATTTTCGAGGGAAACTTTCAGAATAGATCTTGTACATTGTAATAATGATACTATAATTCAGTTTAGCAAGTCATGCATATGAGTTATACCAAAAAAAAACAAAACAAAAGCTAGATAAACCCAGATAATTGTTTGTCACATTATTTATTTTTCCTTATTAATTAATACCAAATGCAGCCCCCTTCCTCCCAGTCACCCTTCATAGAGCCCTTCCCCCCAGCCCCCATCCTTCCCTTTCCTTCTCCTCAGAGAACAGGGCAGCAAGCCCCTAGGTACAAACCTACCCTGGCACATCAAGTCACTACAGGACTAGGCACATGCTTTCCCACTGAGACCAGACAAGGCAGCCCAGTTAGAATAGAGATCACAGGCAGGCTAGAGAGTCCGGGACAGCCACAACTCCAGTTGTTGGGGAACCCTCATGAAGACCAAGCTGCACATCTACTACAGAGGAGAAGATGGCCTAGATCCAGCCTGTATATGCTCTTTGGTTGGTGATTTAGTTCTGGAAACCCCCAAGGACCCAGGTTAGTTAGCTCTGTTGGTGTTCCTGTGGAGTTCCTATGTCCTCCGGGTCCCTCAGTCCTTCCCTAGACTCCTCCACAGACTCCCTGAGCTCAGTCTGTTAAGCTGTGAGTCTCTACATATGTTACGATACGTTGCTGAGAGAAAGCTCTCAGAGGACAGTTATGCTCCTGTCTGCAAGCAGAGCAGAGTGTCATTAGTAGTGTCAGGGTTTGGCTCTTTCTTACGGGTGGGTCTTAATTTGGCCCAGTCATTTGTTCGCCATTCCTTCAGTCTCTCCCCCATCTTTGTCACTGAACTTAGAGTATGCAGGACAAATTTGGGGTTGAAAGTTTTGTGGGTGGGTTGTTAGTGGGAATCCTGCCTGGCTACAGGAGGTGGCCACTTCAGGCTACCTGTCTGCCAAAGCTAAAAGACTCAGCTGGAGTCACCCTCATAGACTCCTTGGAGCTTCCCTCAATCCCGGGTCTCTGAGGCATCCTAGGCCCCCTTCCCCTCACCTTCCCCCTCTGTCTTCAATGACTTCCATTCACTCTCCTGGCCCTCTCTCCCTGGCTTACCCTGGACTTAATCCCACAACCCCATTCTCACTCATCCAGTTCCCTCCCCCCCATCAACCACCAATGACTATTTTTCCCTTTTTGAATGAAATTCAAGCATCCTCCTTTGGGACCTCGTTGTTACTTAGCTTCTTTGAGTCTGTGGATTACAGCATTGATATCCTGTACTTTATGGCTAATAACCACTTATCAGTGAGTACATACCAGGCTTGTCCTTTGGGGTCTGGGTGAGCTCACTCTGGATATTTTAAGTTCCACCATTTGCCTGCAAATTTCTTGTTTTTAATAACTGAGTAGTATTCAACTATGTAAATGAACCACATTTTCTTTATTCATTCTTCACTTGACAGACATCAGGGTTGTTTCCAGAGTTTGGCTATTATGAATAAAGCTGCTATGAACATTGTTGAGCAAATGTCCTTGTGGTAGACATCTTTTGGGTATATGCCCAAAAGTGGTACACAGCTGAGTCTTCAGGTAGAACTACTGCCAGTTCTCTGAGAAACTGTCAAATTGATTTCCAGATTGACTGCAAATGTTTGCACTTCCATCAGCAATGGAGGAGAGTTCCCTATGCTCCATGTCCTCAACAGCATGTGCTGTCACTTAAGATTTTGATCTTAACCATGGGTGTTAAGATAGAATATCAGAGTCATTTTGATTTGCATTTCCCTAATGACTAAGGACATTGAACATTACTTTAAGTGCTTCTCAGGCATTCGAGATTCCCATGTTGAGTATTCTCTGTTTAGGTTTGTACCCCATTTTTTACTTGGTTTATTTGGTTTGTTGTTGTCTAACTTCTTGAGGTCTTTATATATTTTGGAAATCAGCCCTCTGTCAGATGTAGTGTTGGTAAAGATCTTTTCTCACTCCGTAGGCTGCTGTTTTATCCAATTGACATTTGCTTTACAGAAGTTTTTCAGTTTTATGCGATTCCATTTATTGTTGATGTTAGTGCCTGAGCTATTGATATTTTGTTCAGGAGGTTGTCTCCTGTACCAATGCATTCAAAGCTAATCCCCATTTTCTCTTCTATTAGATTTAGTGTATTTGGTTTTATGTTGAGGCCTTTGGTCCACTTGTACTTGAGTTTTGTGCAGGGTGATAAATATGGATCTATTTGAATTCTTCCGCATGCAGACATCCAGTTAGACCAGCACCAATGTTGAAAATTGTCTGCCTTTTCCATTGTATGGTTTTGGCTTTTTTTGTCAAAAATCATGTGTGAATAGATGTGCATTGTTTTTATCAATATTGCTCTGTAGTACAACTTGAAATCAGGGATGGTGGATACTCAAGAATTTCTTTAATTGTACAATGTTATTTTAGCTACCCTGGGTTTTGTTGTTTGTTTTTTTGTTTGTTTGTTTTTCCATATGAATTTGAGAATTGATCTTTCAAGCCTGTGAAGAATTGTGTTGGAACTTTTAAAGGAACTGCAATGAATCTGTAGATTGCTTTTGGTAAGGTGACCAGTTGTACTATGTTAATCCTACTAATCCATAAGCATGGGAGATCTTTCCATTTTCTGATATCTTTTTAAATTTCTTTCTTCAGAAATTTGAAATTCTTGTCATATAAGTCTTTCACTTGTTTGGTTAGAGTTACATCAAAATATTCTCTCAAGTCTAAGTGGATCAAAGACCTCCACATAAAACCAGAGACACTGAAATTGATAGAGGAGAAAGTGGGGGAAAACCTCGAAGATATGGGCACAGGGAAAAAATTTCTCAACAGAACACCAGTGGCTTGTGCTGTAAAATCAAGAATTGACAAATGGGACCTCATAAAATTGCAAAGCTTCTGTAAGGCAAAAGACACTGTCAACAAGACAAAAAGGCCACCAACAGATTGGGAAAGGAGTTTGCCAATCCTAAATCTGATAGAGGACTAATATCCAATATATACAAAGAGCTCAAGAAGATGGACTCCAGAAACTCAAAAAACCCCATTAAAAAAATGGGGTACAGAGCTAAATAAAGAATTCTCAACTGAGGAATATCAAATGGCTCAGAAACACCTGAAAAAAATGTTCAACATCCTTAGCCATCAGGGAAATGCAAATCAAAACAACCCTGAGATTCCATCTCACACCAGTCAGAATGGCTAAGATTAAAAATTCAGGTGACAGCAGATGCTGGCAAGGTTGTGGAGAAAGAGGAACACTCCTCTATTGCTGGTGGGATTGCAAGCTTGTACAACCACTCTGGAAATCAGTCTGGCGGTTCCTCAGAGAATTGGACATAGTACTACCGGAGGACCCAGCAATACCTTTTCTGGGCATATACCCAGAAAATGTTCCAACTGGTAATAAGGACACATGCTCCCCTGTGTTCATAGCAGCCCTATTTATAATAGCCAGAAGCTGGAAAGAACCCAGATGCCCATCAACAGAGGAATGGATACAGAAAATGTGGTACATTTACACATTGGAGTACTATTCAGCTATTAAAAAGAATGAATTTATGAAACTCTTAGGCAAACGGATATATGTGGAAGATATCATCCTGAGTGAGATAACCCAATCACAAAAGAACTCACATGATATGCACTCACTGATAAGAGGATATTAGCCCAGAAACCTAGAATACCCAAGATACAATCTCCAAAACACAAGAAAATCAAGAAGAAGGAAGACCAACACATGGATACTTTATTCCTCCCTAAAATAGGGAATAAAATACCCATGGAAGGAGTTGCAGAGACAAAGTTTGGAGCTAAGACAAAAGGATGGACCATTCAGAGACTGCCCGACCCAGGGGTCCATCCCATAATCAGCCACCAAACGCAGACACTATTGCATACACCAGCAAGAATTTGCTGAAAGGACCCTGATATAGCTGTCTCTTGTGAGGCTATGCCAGTGCCTGGCAAATACAGAAGTGGATGCCCACAGTAGTCTATAGGATGGAACCCAGGGCCCCCAATGGAGGAGCTAGAGAAATTACCCAAGGAGCTGAGGGGTGTGCAACCCTAAGAGTGGAATAACAATATGAACTAATCAGTACCCCCAGAGCTCTTTTCTCTAGCTGCATATATAGCAGAAGATGGCCTAGTCGGCCATCATTAGGAAGAGAGGCCCCTTGGTCTTGCAAATTTTATATGCCCTATACAGGGGAACACCAGGGCCAAGAAGTGGGAGTGAGTGGGTAGGGGAGCAGTGCAGGGGGTGGGTATAGGGGACATTCGGGATAGCATTTGAAATGTAAATGAAGAAAATATCTAATAAAATAATTTTTTAAAAAAAGTTATTTTATATTATTTGTGGCTATTGTGAAGGGTGTTGATTCCATTTTTTTTTCTCAGCCCATTTATCATTTGTATAAAAGAGGGCTACTGATTTTTAGTTAATTTTGTATCCAGCTACTTTGCTGAAGGTGTTTATCGGCTGTAGGAGTTCTCTGGTAGATTTTTGGGAGTCACTTAGGAATACTATGGTGTCATCTGCAAGTAGCAATAGTCTGATTACTTCTTTTCCAAATTGTATCCCCTTGATCTCCTTTAGTCTTCTTATTGCACAAGCTAGAACATCAAGTAGTATATTGAAAAGATCCAGAGAGAGTGGGCAGCCTTGTGTCGTCTCTGATTTTAATGGAATTGCTTTAAGTTTCTCTCCATTTAATATGATGTTGGCTATTGGCTTGGTGTATATTGCTTTTATTTTGTTTAAGGATGAGGCGTATATCCTTGATTGCTCCAAGACTTTTAACATGAAGAGGTGTTGAATTTTTGTCAAAGGATTTTTCAACAGCTAATGAGATTAGTATATGTTTTCTTTTTATTTCAGTTTGTTTACATGGTATGTTATATTGATGGATTTTTTTTATATGGCCCTCTGTATCCATGGGCTACAACATTATAGTACCAACATATTAAATGCAAACTTAACAGGGTCTAGGAAAAGATTATTTCAATCACTGCTAAAGCAGTAAAAAATAAAAGCCATAATGCTAAATTATGTTAATGTTATAGACAGTCACTCTAGATCTTTGTCCAAGAGTACAAAAATAACATGCCCAACATGGTAACACTGACTTAAATATATTAAAATGGGAAACTTCTGAATTATTTTTTATTTTTTAAAGTTTATTTCGATTATTGTACAGAGCATTTTGTGCATTCTTTCTTGGCAGTACTGTTTTTGTGTTTGTATTTTTTAGTGCTGGGAACTAATCCAAGGTCCCCATATATTCTCAGTAATTATTAATTATGTCACTGAGCTGCATACCTAACCAGACATTTTATTTTCATCATAAAAACTATAGCAAATATTAAAAAGCATATTTGCTTTTTTCTAAAAATATTATTCTGCATGCCATCTCATGTCGCTGCCTCAGAGAGATGGACAAAGCTAACTTGTTTCATAACGTTCATGACTGCGCCTATCCTGCTTTGGTTAAAGCTTAAACTGTATGTTCTATCCAGAATGTTAAGGGCTAGAGAGATGGCTCAGCAGTTAAGAGCACTGACTGCTCTTCCTAAGGTCTTGAGTTCAAATCCCAGCAACCACATGGTCCAAATATCAAACCGTTTGCCTGGATGGTTGTCTTTCCCTTCATAGGTTTAACATTCATATTGTTCTTTCTCCCCTTTCAGGTAAATAACTATAGTTTAGAAGAAGTTACACACGAAGAGGCTGTAGCGATATTGAAGAACACATCTGATGTTGTTTATCTAAAAGTTGGCAAACCCACCACCATTTATATGACTGATCCTTATGGGCCACCGGATATTACTCACTGTAAGTACCATTCTTGGAGCCACCCTCTGATAACCTGCCAGTTATACACAATGGGACTCCACAAAGGCATCTGCACCTCTGCTTACAATTTTACTCTTGTCCCGCTTCTGGAAATACTTCAGGGAAAATATGCTATTCGTCATTTCCATGTTGTTTCATGGGACTTTAGCTCATGTTTTGAAGGTGGGACACCTTGATGTGTTGGCAGGTCCACCATTAATGAAAAGACAAAGTGCTATGTTTTTTTTAAACACAGTGACTACGATCGTGTTAAAACGATGCTCCAGATGATAAAGAACAGGAGTTGTCAAATGCCATTCTATCCCTTGTCCTAGATTAGATCTATGTAGGAGAGTGAAATACAGATGCTGGCGAAGCAAGCCACAGTTGTTATCTTCTCTCTATGGGAGAACATTGACCCCTGGCATGATAAATCTCCATTTTCAGTCGTCATCACAACTTTTATCTTTAGCTGAATTTGTTATACTCTATAGAAGAAAGAAAATAATCAGTCATTGTGTCTGTAGCAGTGGGTGACACAGAACTCCTAGGGCAACAATGTGAATCACGATTCTGGGGACTGTACCAAATCCACTGCTAATTAGGCCTCGTGCCCTCTCTTCTGTCTTCTGGAACTAAATTTAGAAAGAATTTACTTTTTATGTAAGTCTAATGGATATTTTTGTTGACATAAGTTAGCTTGCTGGATTTAGAACTTTGAGAGTTCATTTGTGAATGGGTACACCCGGAATGCCTCCAGGGCCGATTATTAGTTAATACTATCACCTTAAGCAAGTTGTTGAATCTTTGTTAGATTTAGATGCTTCTCTTGAGAAAAATTTAAAAGCTGAATAACCTTAGCTAAAGGCCCATTACCTGAGCTATTACTTTTTGAAATAATGGTCTCAAATATCTCACCCTCCTAATGGCCTTTTTTTTTTTCTTTTCCCAAAGAAGGCCCTAATCTGAGATAAGCCTTACCTCAGGATAGGAACGAGCTCTGACTTGCAGAAACTTTTGAACCTGATAAATTTAGCGGAGCCAGATTTGAGGATCTATGAGCCACTTTGTAAAGCCAAATAAATGTAGTGGTCGAGACTTTTTTAAAAGGCAGAACATAAAACTTTCTAATCAATTAAAGTAATTTAACATGTGCACCATACATTGTAAAGTAAGATGTAAGATGCGGAAGAAATACAAGCCCTGCCTTCCGCAGCATGGCTGGAGGGCTAGCTAACTGAAATGTGTTAATAGCAATGCAATTTAGCCAAAATAAGAGGCTGTCAGGCAAATAAAAATAAATGTCCTTCAGAGATTCAGAGAAGGAAGATTTCCAAACTATCTTGGAAAGAATGGAGAAATTTCATGCCTTCTGCATTTTACATTTGAGATGGGTAAGAGTCATGAGATTGTATATACTCCATTCAGTTAAGCAGTGGTTCCGACGCCAGCGCCACAGGATTTGTCTGAGGATTTAGAGCAAGGATCAGTGAGAAGATACATTAGGGAAAAGCAGAAGAAAAGATGCTTTTTCTGAGATTGCAGACTTCCTCTGATGGAAGTGCAGCATGTTTATGGAGAACTCTTTATAGGAGAATTTACTCTTTGGGAGCCTCTTGCTTTTTGATAATTTGATATTAATTATGTAAAGTGAATGGGAGTCCTGAAATTAGAAGCTAACATTTTTGTTTCAATAGAAAATTAGTCATCGTTCTGAAAATGTATGGTGGTTGTCTCTCTCCTTCAGTTCTAATTATGCTAATTTGGCTTACAAATATAACTGTTATTACATCTTTCCAAGTGTAAAGTCACCAAGCACTTATATGTGGGAAATGCAAATGGACAGCACCTTACCCTTATCGGAGAACAAGAAAAAATTTTGGCATGAAGAAAAGCCTTTGTTTTTTGTTTTTTTGTTTTTTTTATTTTTTTAACTCATCCTCTGAAATGTAACACATCAAATCATCTGCATAAAAGGTTTGATTCCATTTCTTTTTCTTTCCCCAATTCCTTAGCTTATTCTCCACCAATGGAAAATCATCTACTGTCTGGTAACAATGGAACGTTAGAATACAAAACTTCCCTGCCACCCATCTCTCCAGGAAGGTACTCGCCAATTCCAAAGCACATGCTGGTTGAAGATGACTACACCAGGTCAGATATGCTTCCGGCTTAATTGGGTTAATAATGCTTTCTAGGAAAAGAGCCACATTTGTATACTATGTCAGCGGTTGCTTAGCAGATAAATTAAATCTTCAAGCTCATTGTAGCTTTACTTTAAGTAAAAATCTTCCAATACTTTTAAATGTACGTGTAATGGGATTTCCTGCTATATACTCACAAATTCCTTGTGGAGAAACAGTATCATGCATGTGTCTATCACAAAGTGATTGGCTAAGATTTTCACACATTTCATCCCATTTGAGTTTTGCCAAAATTCTGTTGAGTAGCTTTCATTGCTTGATGACAGATGATCCCAGCCAGGCTCAGAAAGAAGGGAGTAGCTTGCCAATGTTATCCATATGGTTGTGGGAGGTCAGAACGGAAGTGCTCCTCCTCTGACTCTACTTTCCTTGGTCTGCAAGTCAATAGTAACCCATACTTAATGGAATTTGGGAGGTGCCCTCCCTCTAGTGCAAGAGCTATAGGAAAAAAGAAGAGAGGTGAATTTGGTTCCAAAGAGTTTCAAATTAATGTACCATGTTAATTCCAAAAGGGTACACATCAAGAATCTCAGAGAACATGACACAATACTAACAAACCACAGGTGACAGGACATGGGCACAGCACCCTAATATGTCAAGTCTGTCAGGTCACAGAGAAAAACTTCATTTATTTAAATCACCATCAATAAGAATCCAACAAGTAAGCCAGGCATGGTGGCGCACGCCTTTAATCCCAATACTCTGGAGGCAGAGGCATGCAGATATGCAGATTTCTGAGTTCGAGGATAGCCAGGGCTATACAGAGAAACCCTGTCTCCAAAAGCCAAAACCAAAAAAAAAAAAAAAAAAAAAAAGAACCCAACAAGTACAAGTAGTGACTGATAAATAAATGAATTAACTTATTTGTAGGTAGGTAAATAAGAAATGTTCAGTTTTTTCTTTGTATTTTTAAACATTTTGTTCTAAAACCAGTATATGCATAATACACTTGGCGAAGGAGTAAAAGTATGGTTATGAACCAAAAATCTCCTCCAAAAGAGTGAGTTCTTCCTAACAGTATAGTTCTTGGTGGGTTGATTGCTTTCCAGTGGAAGGCCACACATCTAAGAATATATGCAAAGCATAAATTAGCCTTGATGGATGGATTTAAAAAGGGAAATAATGCATTTTAAAAGGAGACAAAAAGTGAACCTAGGGGGAATTAGTGGATTAGGGGGGCAGCGACTGTGGTCAAAATGCAATGTACAAAATACTCAAAGAATTGAAAATAAGACTTTCCTCAAATTCTCTTTCTAGAGTGATCTACTTTAAGATAACCAGTATTACAGCCTATAAAGAAAAATTTAAACATATAGAAATGTGTGGTTAGATACAATAGGGCTGGCCTTGACTTTTTTTTTTTAAACCAAAAATGTGACTAGGGAGCCAAGCAGTGGTGACTCAACTTTAATCCCTGCATTTAGGAGGCAGAGGCAGGAGAATGTCTGATTTAGAGGTCAGCCTGGTCTCACTCTGACCAAAGTGAGTTTCAGGACAGCCAGGAGTACACAAAGAAGCCCTATCTAAAAGGAGAAAGGAAAGAGAGAGAGAGAGAGAGAGAGAGAGAGAGAGAGAGAG
>NC_034590.1:63099112-63111492 GCF_900095145.1 Mus pahari
GAGAGAGAGAGAGAGAGAGAGAGAGAGAGAGAGAGAGAGAGAGAATGTGTGATGTGTGTGTGCACGCACATAGGAGAATATGTGTGTGTGTGTGTGTGTGTGTGTGTGTGTGTGTGTGTGTGTGTGTGTAAAATCTCTTATATATGTATATTCATAACAAATGGAGATGGATTGCTTGGGTTTTATATCTTGTCTGTTTACTTGAAGTTATTTGTCAGTTTTGATGAAGTAGAGGCATCTTCATGCTGCCACGTGCTTCTTTGTCTCTTCTGTTCTTTGATAAGTATTTCCTATTTACTTCACAATACCAGGTTGCTAAAGTAGCTTGCTGTATCTTTAGCCAGGCACAAAGAGTCTGGAAGCTGAAAATGTACATCTGTGCAGACTCCTTCCTATGCGGAGATGTCTGAGCTCTGTGCTCTTAATTAAAATGAGGACTATGGCAAAGATAATCCTCGGGGTTCCATGAAGTATTTGTAAATATAGACACTGATATGCTCCAGAGCAAAGATCTGTTTGCTCTCAGCCTGTCACTAATGTCAAAGCTGGTTTTAATTTGAAATGTCATTTTATCTTACTAGGACCCATAATAAATTAACATTTGTTAAAGCCTCTTTATAATCCTGGCCACTTGCTAGCTGTTTAACATACCCTACTCAATTAATCCTTTTAAAAACAGAGGGGAGGACTTCTATCACTATTTAGAGATGGAGAAATCAAGCTTCACTCAGAGACTGTTTATGGTTGCATAGCTTTTAAGTAGGAAAAACAAAGAGAGGCGATTTTACAAACCTAAGTAGAAAGAAGCATTTAGGTTTTCTCTTTAATATAAAAACGAAAATCAAATTAAATAAATTCTTCTCATCAGAGAAACGCTTAGCAGAAAAGGATCTGTGAGTTCTGCTGAGCTATAAAGTTGGCTAGTTTCAGGTGAGCCCTATCTCTAACTCGGGCTATCTCTGGCCATGGTTAATCCCTTAACAACTTTACACTTCAGTTTCTTCATCTCTGCAAGGGAAGAGGAGTTGAGTCTATCTCAGGGGGTTGTATGATTAAATGAGAAAATAAAACAAGCAACCTAGAATCATGTGCAACCTGTAATAAATCCTTGGTAGATATTATCTATATAGAGTGCCTTATACTTATTGTAATTTCTAACCAACTTTAGAGTCATACAGAATGTTCTTGCAGATAGATAATCTCTCTGGAGTATAGTTGTTCCACAGTGTGTATGCCTCGTTGTCTTACTTCTTGCTTTGACCCCTTTTATGTTTCCATGCAAGATATTCTTGCTAATAATTACACAAAATCTTCTGAATGACCGGTACCAGCAAAAATTGTAAAGAAAATTCTGTCAGCTCATACCTATGCACACTTCCTCTTGCCACTGGGATAACATTGCTGTGACCTGCTTCGTATTCCCCCTGCTGTAAGAATTCTTTGGACTAGAATTACTTGCTAAAACACATATTCAGTATTTCATTCATTATATTCAATATTTCCTACTAGACCATGGGCACTAGAAATCTAAAACTTTTAAATTGAATTTAAAAATTATGTAATGCAGTGCCGATTCCCCCTGCTCCTCGAGATTTTTCCATAAAGGCAACACTATTAATTGTTTCATAACCTTGAGGTTATATAGTCTGGTGTTAAAGTTTCCTCCTTTTATAAAATAATTATCATAATTAATAGCAGTTTTTGTGCCTTTGCCTAGAAAAGAAAAATTTGGGAATTTTGTGTCAGTTCTTATCCTCTTTAAATGCCAAAGATCTTTTGGATAAAAATTTTTAAGATTCATTTCATTTTTACGTGTGTATGTGTGTATATGTGTGTGTGTGCTTGCCACTTGTGTGTAGATGCCTGCTGAGGTAAGCAGAGGATGTAGAATCCCCTGGAACTAGAGTTACAGGAGGTAGTAAAGCCACATGATGTGGATGCTAAGAAATAAACTCAGAATCAAGTGCCCTTAACTGGTAAGCCATTGCTCCTGTCCTGAATTGAAGTCCAGAGTCTATCAGAATTCAATCACTGCTGTATTATATCGAGCATTATCAGATCCCTAATGCCACAGGAGGCATTCAGGAAACATTTATAAGTAACTTTGAGATTTGTATAGACGCCATAGCAACAGCCATAACATCAGATGAAATTTTAAGTAAGAGGTGACCTTGAGTCTGAACTCAAAAATATGTAAGTATTGATCATAATTTAAAAAAATCAGACATTTGCAGTATGTAGATAGCTTGTAGAGATTTAAAGAGGAATATAAAGTAAAACTACATTCATATACACATAGGTATCTATGCTATATGATTTCTATGTGCTAGTCTTGATATTACAAACAACAACAACAAAAACTCAAAGAAATTAAGAAGATGTCTCATTGTCATACAACAGGAATCAGAGTAAGAATTCTAATCAACCTGCCTTTAAAAGTCTCTTCCTCACGTCTATATGCCTTTCCACTCACAGGGACGGATTTGTGGCTTGTAGTATTGGCCCTGCCATTCAGCGCCTACACAATTGCTCAAGTCACTTAGTCTCTGTAAGTCTTGAATTCCTTGCCTCTAGGTTTGGGATACATTATCTTTCTTATTTCTTCAAGGCACTATAAGGTTTTTAATATAATAATAAAAAATGAATATTATGTTTTTTTAGAAGATTACATGTATTTGATACCACCTTTGAGCTGTATATTATATTTGAGGACTTGTTACACTTATTTAAAGTAGCAAATTAAGGTTTCAGTCTCTAGTAGTGAGAGTTTGGCAAGCAGGGAAGCATTTCTATAAAAGGAGAATCCTTCAACATCCTCTCAAGTCACATCAAGCTGGAAACATCTGATTACAGGTGCCACATATACTCCTCAGTCTGACGTAAGAAGCATTGCTCTAGTGCTCTGATCTATACTCCCTCTGCTTTGGGTAGATAGTAAACATTTTTAGGCAATTTTGACTAGGATAATGCTACCATCACTTAGTTTATCTCTTTCTTATTAGATTTAGAAACTGGTCTTTGTCCACCAATTTACAGCAAGGGAGGGTAAATAAAGCAGTCTTGGATGAAAATGCCTTGCTAGAAAGCCACTGATATCCTATAGAGTAGATTCACTGTGATGAAGAAATCTGATTGTCAGCTGCATAAGATAGCTCACTGTTGTAGTCCAAGTACCTGGGAGACTAAGGCAAGAGGCTTGCCATCCATGAGTTTGAGGTCAGCCTGGACCACAATGTGAGACATTGTCTCAAAAAAAAAAAAATTGAAAATTTTGAAAAACGGTCATGCTTGTATAGTTTGTGACTCTGAGTTCCCAACTGTCAGAGTTGGAAGGGCCATAATCTAATCTGCAGTCACAAAATGAAGAGGAGCACATGCCTAGAATAATTTGTTGGCTTCCTCTGGTCCTCTGCTTGTAAATTTAGATTAAGAAATAATATTGATTGTGGACTCAGTGTTCATTCTGTTTCTCTAATCCGATATATACTCTTTGGAGAATGAAGGATCGGAAGAAGTATTTAAACAATCTATACTCAATCAAACATCACCTGTAAATCATGAAAACATTACAGGTTACCATTCTACCTATATGCCACCACATGTTTGCTCACACGCAGGAGTGTGAACTACATTCGTTCACCATCCTGATCAGTCGCTTGAGGGTAGACAAATGAACCTTTAACACTAAACTGAAACAAACAAACAAACAAAAAAGGATGCCAAATGAGCATAATGAAAAAGAAGAATAACTGGAGAGCTCTCGGGGGTAGTGAATAACAGCCTGGTATGGGCAGCTGGTGTGCCACCTGAGATGATGGGGAGTCCTGGCCGATGCTGCCAATGCAGGCCATGTCTGAGTCTCTGTCTCTGTAACACAGGGGTCTGTTACCATGAAAGGCCAGGTGGACATCCCTGCACTGGGCTGTGACACAGGGACATGTTGATACCTGAGGGCTGTGTAGAATTTGCCCCACCACTCACCTGGGCATACTGGGAGAGCTGGCACTGGGAGTGTGATAGCAAGAGAAATGATCCTGCCCCTCACCAGCTGCAGTACTCCAGAGAGAGGACCCTCTCATGACTTGTTAGTGAGCAAGCCCTGAGGATACATACATGGGAGAGGTGGCCCTACCACATATCTCCCATGTAGTGACATGGATGAAGGAGAGATAGCCTCCTCCACCCTTGCCCTTTTACCACTTGTGGCAAAGGGGTCAACCACCTGGCCCTGGGGTCATGAGTGCTGTGCACCTCAGCAGCTATAGCACTTAGCAGTACAGGCTCGCACCTCTCTTGAGTAGCACAGCAGAACTGGTCCTGGATGTGGGGGTTGTGTGTAATTCAGACCTGGAGGCATGAGTAAGGGAAAGTCAGTTCTGCCTCTTGTCTGGGGTGCAGTGGCATTGGCAACAGAGAGTTGAGGAGGGATGCTCTCCCTACCCCCTTTGCCCTCATCACCCAAGACAAGTGGAAGAGTTGGCTCCCATGGGATCATGAGAGCACTAGCGCTGGCTGTGTCCTGGGAAGCACAGCAGATATGGCCCTTGATGTGGGGCCTGCAGGTGAGTCAGTCCTAAATGGAGAGTCAGTCCTGCTCATCTGCTGTGTAATGGTGTGGACAAGGAAAGGATGCCCTCCACCCCTCCCTCATCCATTGCCCCGCCATGGACTGCAGGAGGGCTGGCCCTAAATCATGAGAGTGGGAGAACTGACCATATCCCTAACTGTCTGCCACACTCAGAAAAGCAGGCCCTGAACTTCGCCTGAGCAGCTGGGAAACCTAGACAGAGCTATGAGCCGGCCAGAAGGGCATGAGAGTGGGAAAGCCAGTGAGTGGGCTGACCAGCTCAGATACCTTTAAGATCCAGTTTCAGGGCTTTGAATTGCCCCATCTCAACTGCTATCCCATAGATGCTAGAATACATAAAGGAACCAGTCCTACAGATCCAAAAGTACAGGATCTCCATGACACAG
This sequence comes from Mus pahari, assembly GCF_900095145.1. Classification (NCBI taxonomy): domain Eukaryota; kingdom Metazoa; phylum Chordata; class Mammalia; order Rodentia; family Muridae; genus Mus; species Mus pahari. Next base: position 63,104,087 of record NC_034590.1, read on the forward strand.
GGTATCAACACCATATACCAGAAGGGTCTCAATGAGGTTCTAGTATTGATAGAGCCGCAGAAGCCAGATCAATGAGCCATTGCAATGAACATTTGCAAGCAAAGAAGTATGGACAGAAGAGTATATAAAAATGTGACACACTACACTTTCCACAATGAGATTTTTTTTTTCTCTGTTAGGTAAAAAGGTTTCTCCTTTATTAAAGGAGAAGTGTAGCACTTCCTACCTCATCGTTGTATTGTTGACAGTAAATCGTGTTCTTATGTGTGATATGCTGGAAAAGAAGTAAACACTTGATTGAACTAGCTGTTATTAATACTATTAAAAAATAAGGTTTTTAAGATGAACTTTCTCACAAATAAAATTTCTTGGTAAACATCTCCCAACTACTTACTGAAATATAGTCAGCAATATGCTACAGCTGCTCAAGCCAAGCGTAATGTCTGTATACTTCTTCAGTTTACTTGGGTTGCAGCACACATCCCAACATTTTATTGCGAGAAACCATATAATCTGATAGCTTTATTGAGAATGTTTATTTTTATAACTACAAGGAACATCTAATGCTACCTTTACTGAAAATATATAAAGTTTAAGTCAGTGGAGCCAAGCATGACATAAAAAGTCTCCCCACTTGACCTCTTCAGCTAAGTGCAACTGTGCTTTAGATCATTTGTGAGGTTTTATTTCTCTTTCTTGGCTTTTGATAGAAGCGGAATCCTAGCTTCAAGCAGGATTTCTCTGTTAAAATTCTGCAAAGCATGAGTAGGTTCCTCATAAATTTTATAAAGTCTCATTATAAAATGTCATCAAATTAAGGATTCATAAGCAGATGCTTCCAAGTTACCCATTCTGTTCTGTGTTGCTTGCCTGATTTCTCCAACAGGGAGCCTGCTGGTGTAAGCCTCCTTGGAGTGAAGTATTTTAATGCAAAAGAAGGAATGGGTTAACCCTTGCTACAGAAAGAGAATAAAGTAAAAGCTGCAATGGGAGCTCCCTATTGATGAGGACTCAAATATCCATTAAAGACTGACTTACACAAGCCCAGAGATGTGATTCATAGAGTGAGACAGTTAGAAACAGAGAATATTCATGGGGAAGTTGGCAACTCTTAATTAAAGGGAGACATCTAAAAACATATTGGAAGCATGTTAACTTTTTGTTTGCTGTCAGAGAAATTAATTCAATGTTAGCAAAAATGAAATTTATAAAGAATATTTTACAGACACATAGATGTCTTTTATAGATATCCATCATTTTCCCTGCCCACAACAAACAACATTGTTCCTACTGTTTTTTGAGAAATGGTTATTATACATTTGTAGCTATGTTATTGATGTAAAATTCAAATTATTAAATCAATGCTGTGGTACTTTGTGGCACAGTGAGTTCATCATCACCCTTTCAGGCTGACTGGTGTAGTAAAAAGATAGACTTATGGCAGACAATGAAGAATTTTGTAGTTTCAATATGAAAGACATCAACCACTGGTTCATAGCTGTTCCTTGAACTGCAAGTCAATTACTATCAATAGTGCAATGAGTACCTTGGTTCCAGCCCTTGACTTTGTGTTTTGAAACATGTAACATGCTATTACTTAGGGCACCTGGCCATGATCTATTCCTCTAGGGGTTTGCTCCAATTACCATATAATGCTGAGAGGATAATAGACATAGAAATTGTCTAACTCCTAATTGCACTCATGTATATACTTTGATAGTTGAGTTACCAGTGACAGTATTGTCATCTGTGGGTGGCTTCTGCCATAACCTTGATTAGTACATGCCATAATGATAATAATACCATTATTAATCATTATCATCATTATCGGTATTGAAATTATTCATTTTTAATGAACACCTTAACAAATAAAAGAAAATTGTAGTCTCTCAAAATAACATTCCAAATATATAGTCTTACTTTATTGCAGACTTAACTAATTTTATAAACTTGGAGCAGGGCTTATATAATTCATTTTTTGTTTTGAGAGGATGTCAGTAATATAGAAAATTAGTCAAATTCTAACTGAATAAAGATAATTTTTAAAATATTGCTTTACCATTGTTCCCAGATATTATTTGCAGTGTTCACCTCTAAAACCATTTTCATATTACCTATCAGCTTGCTTTATGTCACATTTGGATTTCTGATTTTTTTAATCTATTTTTTAATTATAAAATAATGTGCATTTCTATAAAAGTCATAAAATTAACAAAACAGAAAGAATAACAAAGTATGTATTCTACTAGAGGAAGATAGTCAGAAATTCAAATCATTGATAATATTTCAATAGCTCTATAATAACTATTTATTATATGCACTTGAATTATAATTTGCTCAGTGGAATTTATATTAGATACTAGATTTCTCATAGCTTTATTATTTATAATAATACTTGCACAGTTTTGCTAACCCCCTCACTTTCTATTTATGTTTAAATTAGATGTCTATATCTTCATTGCCTAATCAGTTTCTTACTTGATTTCCTCTTAGACTTTTAAACAGTAAATATTTACAATAGTAGACTTGTTATTTGTCTTTATCCTGCCTCTTCATAGTCTTTGCTTTTACAGTAAATGATATATTCCAATTTTGCTCTTGCCACAAACTCTGTGGTCAACCTCCTCTCCATTTTCCTTTCACATTCTTCACACCATTAACCAGCAAACTCTTCAAAATACATGTACAGTGTTCTTGGTTTTCTAAGGACAGCACACTAGGTAAAAATACAACATTTATTACCTGATTATTGTAGAAGTCTCCAAATAGTTTTTTTCTAACTTTTTTTAGTCATATTGCATCATGTATCAGTGTTGAATATAAGTCAGGCAATGTGGCTGAAACTATTGGTAAATGAGAACTAATAACAGCTTCTATATATTCTGCAAATGAGTGGGCATGTTCCCATTGGCATAAAAGAACAACCAAGATATGTATTGGAAACCGGAAAATTGAGTATTATCTTGTGTCCCTATAGGAGAACTTGTTTGTTTTGGATATCAGTCCAGGTAAAAAGAAATGTTCTTGGAATATATTTAATACTTAGTAAATATATGTATTATAAATATAATAGAATCACATATGGAACAGTAGTAGACTCTTTAGTGTACTGACAGATTGTTTGTTTGTTTGTTGCTTGGTTATTCACACAACTGTGTACAGGAATGTTTTTCTTGATATTCGTTTTTTAAACACTCCAGATTTTATTCCCCTCCCGGTCCATCCTCTGACTGTCCCACATCCCATACCTCCTCCCTGCCTCCTGTCCCCAGGAGGATTTTTCACACCTTACCCCTATCCCCACCCCACCAGACCTCTAAACTCCCTGGGGCCTCCAGTCTCTTAAGAGTTAGGTGAATCTTCTCTGACTGATCCCAGTCCCAGAAGTCTTCTACTGTATATATATTAGGAGGCCTCATATCAACTGTTCTCTGAGAGATCTTGGAGGTCCAGATTAATTGAGACTGCTGGTCCTCCTACAGGGTTGCCCTCCTCCTTGGCTCCTTCCAGCTTTTTCCTAATTCAACCACAGGGGTCAGCAGCTTCTGTCCATTGGTTGGGTATAAATATCTGCATCTGACTCTTTAAGCTTCTTATTGGGTCATGATAGGTCCCTTTTTGTGAGCACTCCATAGCCTCAGGTATTGTGTCAGGCCTTGGGACCTCCCCTTGAGCTGGATCCCACTTTGGGCCTGTTGCTGTACATTCTTTTCCTCAGGCTCTCCGCCATTTCCATCCTTGCAGTTCTTTTAGACAATTACAGGTCAGAGTTTTGACTGTGGGATGGCAACCCTATTCCTCAGCTGATGCCCTGTCTCTCTGCTGGATGTAGGCTCTACAAGTTCCCATTCCCCACTGTAGTTTTCTTTATATTCTTGTCAATAAAGTTAAATACATATCATTTAATTTTATTGATTTTATTTCTATTTTTAAAAGAGTGAAATTTCAAAACCATCCCTATCTCACACTCCCTCCTCCTTAATTCCTGACCTACCTCGTCCTAGCTGCTATTCTGTCCATACTCTGTGTGGTCTTATTTGTTGTTTTGACCACTGAGTCCCCTGAGCCTGTATGTCAATAGGCGTAGAGCCATCTACTGGAACGTGGAAGTGATAGAGATTGAAAATACCAGTAAGAAATAATTAATACAACTGACTTCTTATGACAGCTTACTCAGAGTCCAGAGAGTAAGGAAAGTCAAAAGCATAAAATTACGCGCAAAGATATGAGGAAGAGATTCTTCAATTCATCCTCTGGCACCAACAATGGCTTATGTTTTTTTTTTTCCTCTTAGCTTTATTATACCATCTAAAACAAAGTTCTCCATGTAAGAAAAACATTACCTCACAGCCACAAGTTACATATTCTCTAAAAACAATAACCAAAAATATATTCTTCAAAAACAGATTATAATCATTACATAAAAGGAAATTATAACAGGGTTATTGCTTGTGCATTCTTCCTCTAAAACTCATACCTAATTCTACATTTCCCATCTGTCTTTCTCTCCATAACCTCATCCTAGCCTCATAGCAATAATTCTTTTGTCGCTCATTAACAAAGTTTTATCAAGCCAGTCTATAGTAGCAAGTCTTTTCCAATACTTAGATGATGACAATTTGTGTTTATCCAGAAACAGATCATCATCTCTCTTAGGTATTATTTTTGAAGTCTTATTTAGCTAAACTGGATAATCACATATTCAGAATTAGAATACAGCCTGTTATATGCAGATATTATTTAAATACCTCATGAAACTTTATGAGTGTATGGTTATATTTATATGATATATTTTTTAATATTTATTTATTTTATAAGCATGAGACTTTATTTCCATGTATGTCGGCATGACAAAAAAGGACATTAGACCAGAGAGGGCATCAGATCCCATTACAAATGGTTGTGAGCCATTTGTCTAATATATTGGGAATTGAACTCTAGAAGACCAGCAGTGCTCTTAACTGCTGAGCCATCTCTCCAACTCTTATACAATATTTACAATGTGCTTCCAAGTACACTGTTTAACTAGCATCATAACTCAAGAAGGCAACTGAAGTAATTACTCTTTACACCAATACTCACTAACTCATGTGGACTCCACTGTGAGTGGTGGTTGCTACAAGAGTGTGTAAAACATGACAGGTTAAGTGGTTTAGACAGAACATCTGATAATTACTTTCAAAAAAAAACAATTTATTAAAAATATATTTTTCTGTGATTCTCTTTAAAGGGACATTATTGAATAGCTCACCAAAGTCTTACATAACTTCTTAAACTTCCAGTGTTTCCAGCCATATAATTATTTCTTTGGAGGAAGTAAGACAAATAGAATGAAGTACCATACCTTTGAGCACTAGGTAGACATAGGGATGCACCGAGACTCTCTAATCAATGGAGAATGAGAGGATTCTGGTCAAATATTCAATATTTATGCAAGATAAGTAGGTATTTTGGATCTAATGTACAGTATGGTAACTACAGATAACAGTAGGTGTCATGTGGTTACAATGTGTTTCAATATCCAATGGCTGTATAACATGAAGCTATGAACCTTCTCTGCTTTCTCAGCTGTACAGAAAGTCACTTTTTGTTTATGGTGGCATTGAAGAACAGATCCCAGGATTAAGACAAATTGGTAGCCAGCATTTATTAAATTTCTTCTACCTTCCTTTTTCTTATAGGGGCACTAATCCTTACCTTTCATTACTAATAATCTAAGTAAATATTTACAACATAAAATTTACAAGTGGAGAGATAGGAAAAGGGCTATTAAGTCTAGGCTTACTTATGGGTTTATCATGTACACTAATACAGTAAATCTTAAAAAGCATATGAAAAAAGAATGGCTTACTAAGGCTCATTTGGTACCAGACATATTGATGTGTTAGCACATTGATCTGCCATCCCAGCTGCTCTGGCATGAACAGTTCTTCTCAACCATTTAAATGAAATAAAGGGGGTGCTTCATCTTCTTTCTTTCTTTCTTTCTTTCTTTCTTTCTTTCTTTCTTTCTTTCAGGTGATTTATTCTGACTTCTTTTTTTTTTTTTATTATTTTCTTTATTTACATTTCAAATGCTATCCCGAAACTTTTTTTTATTAGACATTTTCTTCATTTACAATTCAAATGCTATCCCAAAAGTCCCCTATACCCTCCCCTCACACTGCTCTCCAACCCACCCACTCCTGCTTCTTGGCCTTGGTATTCCCATGTATTAGGGCATATAATCTTTGCAAAACCAAGGGCCTCTCCTCCCAATGATGGCCGATTAGGTCATCTTCTGCTACATATGCAGCTAGAGACACAAGCTCAGGTGGTACTAGCTAGTTCATATTGCTGTTCCTCCTATAGGGTTACAGACCCCTTCAGCTCCTTGGGTACTTTCTCTAGCTCCTCCACTGGGGGCCCTGTGTTCCATCCAATAGATGACTCTGAGCATCCACTTCTGTATTTGCCAGACACTGGCATAGCCTCACAAGAGTCAGCTATATCAGGGTCCTGTGGGCAAAATCTTGCTGGCATAAGCAATTGTGTCTGTGTTTGGTGGTTGATTATGGTATGGATCCCCCAATGGGGCAGGCTCTGCATGGCCGTTCCTTCCATCTCATCTCCAAACTTTGTCTCTGTAACTCCGTACATGGGTATTTTGTTCCCCATTCTAATGGGGGACAAAGTATCTACACTTTGGAATTCCTTCTTCTTGAGTTTCATGTGTTTTGCAAATTGTATCTTGGCCCCCAGAGGACTCTCCACACCGCAGGACCCCTAGCACACCCAGCTCTTCATCTTCCTTAGAAATCATTTTTGGTCAACACCAGGACTCGGTGAACAACAATAAAATATGAAAACATATCTTGAACAATTCATAATAACTGTTATCACATTCTAAATTTTTGCCCTCCCTCAAACCTAAAATACCCTATGTAGCCTTTAAATAAAATATTGTTATTCTCATTTTATAAGAAAACTGATGCAAGTGATTTTAGTAACAATAAACTCCTTCCTAGTGCTACTTCCAATTAAGTGTTGCACACATAAAGTCAGTGACTTCTCACTCCATAATTCAAATTTTTAACTATTTTAAGATTTATTTATTTATTTTACGTGAAGAGGACGTTGTATCCAATTACAGATAGTTGTGAACCACCATGTGGTTGCTGGGAATTGAACTCATGACCTCTGGAAGATCAGCCAGTGCTCTTAACCCCTGAGCCATCTCTCTAGTACCCCATTTTACCTATTTTAATCTCCATTTTATAATGAGGTATCAAGACAAAGTGCTATTATTAAAAAGCTAGATTTAAACAAAGCTAGCTAGGTTCCACGAGTTGCATTCTTCTGCGCGTTACTAATGCGCATGCCAGCAAGATTCTGCTGAAGGGACCCTGATATTGCGGCCTCTTGTG
>NC_034590.1:63111827-63119534 GCF_900095145.1 Mus pahari
TGTAAATAAAGAAAATAATAATAATAAAATTTAAAAAATACCTGAGCAGTAGTAGTACCCCATTGTGTAAATGTACCACATTTTCTGTAACCTCCTAAAGATCCCACCAAAAAAAAAAAAAAAAAAAAAAGGTCACGGAGTTGGAATAAAACAGCATGAAGATTCAAAGCAACTCCAGACTCTCCATTGTTTTGATATACTACATAGCTGCTTTGCTAACTTTAGGATTTCTAGAATCTTCCTTGTGCTTCAAGTTATTAGATTTTTATCTTATTCAGAAAGGTAGAAATGAAGTCTTATATGATGTCCTCATTATAGAAACAACTGCAGCCTGTTTCAAAGAAGCGATCAGCTTTGGTGTTCTGCCAGATTGGGGGTAATACCATCTCTATGCATGTCTCTCTAGTTATTGCTCCAGACTGTATCTGCCTTAATGAACATTTTTCTGAGAGAACTTAGATAGGATTGTAGCTCTGCATATCAACATTTAAACATCTTCCCTGATCTTATAATTGATTTAAATTGGGATGACCTTGGCTACACCTTGCTGGTGTAGAATCTCTTTATAGAGATATCAAGTGATCCATTGGAGCCCAGTACTTCTTTTTCTGCTTTATGCTTTGTTCTCCCCTAATCTTTTTGAAAGACTCATTTGCCACCTTCAGACAGGGGATGAAGGAAAAATGAAACAGCTGAAATAAATGCAATAGCAAAAAGATTTCAAAGTTAATTACGTGAGGTTCTGCTCTGAATTTGTAATGATGTTGGGAAACCTTTCATACTATCTCGCATGGCATGGATAGGTACTTTCCCTATTTCTCACTTTATCTCCTAGGAAAACATATAAAAGAGAAATGTCCTGGCTATTTTATACCTGGAGAATTTGAGATGAAGGGGATTGTATGATCTCCCCTACAACTGTTAGAAAGCAAGTGGCAAACCTGGAACCCTAAATCCAGGTATAGGAATCTGCCTCAGTTAAAAAGATAGATTGTGCATGTAAACAGTCAGAATTTGACTCCACCAGCTGTCTGATCTTGGATGAGTGATATCACGTCTCTACCACAGTTGCCCCTGTATCTATCTTATTCCTTATTATTAGGCTTAAGCCACCTAATTTATATAAAAGGCATAATGCAGAGCTAGCACAACCTGACCTGGAGTTTAACCATTAATGTTAAGACTGTTAATCTCCACTGTTGGTTCTCATGCTAGTTGCTTGGGCTTAGTAGGATGAGATTCAAAAGTAAATGGAGGAAAAACTCTCCTCCACCTTTCCAAAGGGCATAGAAGGTGGGATAGAGATTTACCAAGTGGCAAAGCACTTGCATAGAAAGCACAGGCATAGAAATCCTCAGTTCAGTTCTTGAGCATGGGGAAAAAAAAGACAAGTTGACAGAAAACTAAAAACAGAAGATTGTACATCTGCATTCAAGGTGAAATTAAATGCATAAGGTATATAGTCACAGCTGAAATAATTATTTTGTTCATTCCCTTAAATCTGGAAATTAATATTTACTAAACAAATGTTAGCATTTATCAGCTGAATATTTTGAAGTTAGAAAATGTGTGCAATAATTAATATTCTATAATGTGAAAAGGATTGATGCAATTCAAATATAAGACTAGTTCATAGGTTTCTCAAAAAAGAACACACTATGTTATCCAAAGAAACAGATAATTGTTATACCAACCAAAGCTAAATATAAACAGATCTCTTTTTTATTAAATCAAACAAACAGGACTAAAAACCATGGTGATTTTGATGCCCTAACTTGTTTGGAAGCTAGTAGCTTAAATTCATCACTTTTTAAATGTCAGACTATTACATTTCCAAAGTTAAAAGCAAAACATAGCATATTAGAAGACAGCATATATTTTCTGGATATGATGAAAACAATGAACTACAGAAAGGATATGCTTACTGGTAATGTCCAAGGAAAGTTATTCATTCCCCCTGAACAAGAGATATCAAACACAGAATCTGAACTTACATTTTATATTTTCAAGGACCAAACATCATAAAAAGCAGCAGTGCAAAGTTTAACGTGTTAAAACGCACCTTTTTTTTTTTACATAATCTCCTTTAAATGAAATTACACCTCTCTATAAGCTTTTTCTTATCTACCTTTTCTCTCCAATTTTCACTAAACACCAATCCTTTATTAGCTCATATATTTGAAAATCAAAAGTCAAAAACCAAACTGATTTTAGTCCAGGTCTACTTTCCTTTTCACATCTTAAATCTCCAGGGATACAAGAGAGTATTAACATCTGCATATTTGCTTCAAATGTACTGGGAATAGTATGAAGGGTTCAGTAAATGATCATGTTTCCCTTTTTATTCTATTTTACTTACGCTTCTTAAGAAAAGGCAGCTTATTTTAGTGCAAGTGCTTCACACACACACACATAAACAAACACACACACACACAAACACACACACACAAATACACACACACACACATACACACACACACACACCTCCATTTCCCACTGAAGCTTCTCTTGATTAATACACAGGGATCCTAGGCATTTCAGTTCCTCCAGCACACCTGAAAGCAGAATTGACAGTGTGGTCATAGAGAAGCATGGATCTAAGTCTGAAGAGGCTGCTGATCAGTTCATATCAAAGGCAACAGAAACTGGCTAGGAAGAAATGGATGCATTCATACGTATCCCCCCTCCTATAGTTGGCTACTACCTACCTGACTTGTATCTGTTGTGTTTAAAAGATGTTCCTTCTAAAAAAAAAAAAAAAAAAAAAAAAAAAAAAAAAAAAAAAAAAAAAGTTCCTTCTGAAAACCCAGTGGTCTAGGTATATTGCAAACACACATGTTCAGCAATGCACACAGCTACCACACATCCTTGTTTTGCTTCGCAGTTCTCCATTTAATTTGCACCAGTTAAGTATCACACTGTGGATGGCAAAGTCAAAGAGATGTACATTCAAGTCATAGTCTGGCCATCCTTTCATTTTGGCACTTTGCCTTCTCTGAGGTTTAGTTTCAGTATATAAAACAGTGTGTGTGTGTGTGTGTGTGTGTGTGTGTGTGTGTGTGTGTGTGTATACACATGTGTGAGTGTGTGCATAAGTGTATACATATGGGTGTGTGCATGAGTATATATGCATACATTGATATATTATCCAATAATAAAAATCTGTTGTGAAAACTGAAGATTGTGATACACACAACCAAATAAAACGATTTGAAAAATCAGAGCTTCTTGTCATTGTATAAATCTTGTATTCAACTATTCCCCTCACATACTTCATCTGCACTCCCCTCAAACTTCCAAGATGTATCTTCTTGAAATTTTATAGAATTTTCATGGAGACCTTTTAAAAATAAAGCAAGAAAGGTTGCTATGACGTTCAACTCCATATTCTACATGTCACCCTTCTGCCCTGCTATAACCCCAGCAACCCTTAAAACTCCTGGCACGAACTGAGGGAAGCCACTGGGGTTTTGGTGTTTTGACCCTTTATTTTTCAGTGTTTGTTTCTATTATGACCTTCATGTGGTTTCTCTTCCCTGGTTCCACCTTGACTGTGACCAGAATATATAATTCTAAAATTTTTCCCATCTGTGGGATGTATTCTGAATTGAATATGTACAGTAGACATGTTTGGGTTATTGTATTAACATTGAAAGAACAGCCTGTCTCTCTAAGTTTATCACCAGAATGCTGTCATTCTAGTTGTCTGGTTGCTAGTCCCTCTGACATCCATTGGTTAAATCCAAGATCAGAAATAAAGGACCATTTTCCAAATCTTTAAGAGAAACCAATAGTCAAATGGGCTTTATTGCCATTTTTAATACAACCTTATAGAATCTTCTTGAAATTCTTAGACCCACAGTGTGCCAGGGGGTATTGCTTATTTAAATGAGCATCAGTAACAGAATCGTAGATACAGTTATCTCAAAACTAGCAGAAAGGGATAAGAAATGGAAAACGATAAGAAAAATCGGGAAACGATAAAGGCTCCCATGGGCTTATCCTGTTTTAATCTTACTATTTAGAAACATGTACTTTCATCAAGATGAAGTGAGTTTGAGGGAAGAACTTACATTGAAATCAATTTTTTGGACATCTACATCATCTAGATTAGTATCTAGTACATAAAAGTAGTGATTTCCTTGATTTGTGAGGCTTGTAATAGTTCACATCATTTCATCTTGCAATCATCCTATAAAGTAGAAGCTAAAAACTATTTTCCAGAAAGGTACCTGAGATTTAGACAATTTGAGTAACTTCCCCAATCACACAAACACACCAGTAGTAGAAAAGCATTGCATCCCAGATCTTACAGCCCCAAACAGCAAGCTCTTTCCTTTGTACCCATACCTTCCCTGTATGATTTCTAAATGCACTAAAGAAATCCTAGCCGAATGAATACACTAGGAAGGAAAAAAAAAAAAAAAAAAAAGACTACCGTTGCTGTAAATTCTTTTAAATGGTGTCATCATTTCTATAAAAGGATTTTAGTAGAACATCATTTCCCTGAAGCTAACTAAACCTTAGCTGAAATTTCTTAGGCACTGAGTATATCTGCATAACTGAAGACATTAGAGACTCTAACAGATTTAAGTACAAATATGGCATGAGCAGTTAAACCATTCCACTGGTTGTAAGCAATTACTCACAAGACCACTTACGGCACTTTAATGACGCCTTTTAGTACCTGTACAGCTCATAGAAATGCACTGTTCATCACTAAGAGAAAAACCTCAGAAGTAATTGTTTTTATTTCCTCTTTCTGTGTCGTTTGAAGATGGGTTGTTGTTTGTACCCAAAACAAATTCCTCAATACAATTCGTCTTGAGTAGAAAAAAATTCATAGAATTCTTTTTTTGGTTTTTAGCCTTACTGAAGTATAGTAAACAAAAATTATATGTATCCAAGGAATGCAACATGATAGTTTAAATATGCATTGTGAAATGATCGCCACTGGCAGACTAGTTAATACAGTCTTTATGCCTCATAGTTGCTGTTTGCATTAGGACAGGAGGGTGAGAATGAGATATTTTAAGATCTATTGTTTCATAAAGTAAAACTACTTTAAAAATTTCAACAGAAAAATGTGATAAAAATCAAAAGTTTCCTTTATACACACTGCTCAAAGAAAATATTGTTCATATTATGGTGGTTTTTGTACACTTACATACAGAGGGACAAATACTTCTCTTAAAAATTGGTATACACTGTATATGTAAACTTGCTTTTGGCCATCATTTTATACACTGAGCAATTTTGATATCCTTGAAAAGTCATTTAGGACATATAAAATAGTGGTAGAAAAGAAGTTTTATAGAGCTATTATCCAAAAATAAAATAATGTTAAATGAACTATTTGGCATATTCTTCTTCCTCTCTCTCTCTCTCTCTCTCTCTCTCTTTCTCTCTCTCTCTCTCTCTCTCTCTCTTCCTCTCTCTCTCTCTCATTCTCATTTTTCATTCTCTCTCTTGATTTCTGCATACTAAGTAGAAGAATAAAATTAGTGCCATACTTCACATCTTTATTAGTCACAAAAAATTCAACTATAAATACACTATTTTAGTTCTATTTCACTTAAAAGATTGTGGCTATCTTGCATGTCATCAAATCTACTCAAATAACAATGGTCTTTTTTAATTTAATTTTAATTTTATTAACCTATTCACTTTACATCCCACTCACTGTCCCCCTCAGGTTACCCCCTCCCACTCTCCCTCCTCTCCTTCTCTGAGTAGGTTGGGCCTCCCCCTGGATGTCTCCCACCCACCCTGGTACTTCATGTTTCTGTGAGGCTAGGTGCTTCCTTTCCCACTGAGTCCAGAAAAAGCAGCCCAGCCAGTAAAACATATCTCCTATACAGGCTACAGCTTTTGGGATAGCCCCCATTCCAGTTGTTCAGGATCCACATGATGGTCAAGCTGCATATCTGCTATATATGAGCTGGGAGGCCTAGGTACAGCCCTTGTATGTTCTTTGGTTAGTGGTTCTGACTCTGAGCCCCAAAGGTCCAAGTCAGTTGACTCTGTTGGTCTTCCAGTGCAGTTCCTATCCCCTTCAGGGCTGCAATCCTATTCTCCCATTCTTCCATAAGAGTCAAGCTTCAATCTCTGTGTGGCTGTAGGTGTCTATATCTGTCTGAGTCAGCTGCTGGGTGGAGCCTCTTAGAGAACAACGTGTTCCTGTTTGCAAGCTGCATACATGTGTGTGCAATACTAATTACCATGTTTCCCATTGTTTTGCCTTTTCAAGATCTATCATTGATGGCAATTCTCTGAACACCTGTTATGCTCAGCTTGGAAGGGCACATTCTTAGAAATGGAATTTTTAAGTTGTCAACTGTAGTTTTTAGCTTGACCACCTCTGTGCAGGGAGGAGCTCCTCAGCAGTTAGGTGACATAATAATGGTGCTGTTATTAACTTGAGAGTGGGAGGACATTGGAGGGTTTATGGAAGCATGGCTGGGATGAGGCTAGAAGGAGAAAAGAAAAGGGGGAAGTAATATAACTCTACTTCAATTTCAGTTAAAAATGTATTTTTTAAAATGATAACACTGTATCCTGATTTGGATAGATGGATAATATATAATGTATAATTTGAAAGTAAAAGCACTGGCACTTTTATATACTTTTATTTAAATTATAAGTCTTCATACAGAAATGTACATGGGGATTGTATAAGGCAGTTGACAGAATAAACTAAGCACATTTGCTCATTTGAACAACACAGCAAGTCAAAAAAGAAATGCGAGTCAACAGACTATTCCTCAGAGTAAATAGCTGCCTATCTTTCCAGTGCTGGAGGCAGAGTACCAGCAAGGTAGGGAACCTGAAGGCAAAGAACTGGGTAGTTCACAATAAAAATGTCCAGCTAAATTTTAATTTAAGCAAGCAATGATAAATAATAAACACAGTTTAAATGTGCCCTATATAGTTTAACTGAACAGTTCTTGATTGTTTATCTGAAACTGAAATGTAACTGACAACCATACTTTTATTAGCGAAATTTAGCAACCTAGAAATAATTCAAAATATGGTTAGATCATCATCCTCAAAAGGGACAGAGATGGACACATAAACCTGATGGCCTACAGCCCAAGTACCTATCAACATGTGCAATGGTCATTTTCACTGTGGTAGATGCTATTAGAGGAATGTACTATTCAGGTTCATGGACAAGGAAACTGAGGCATGGGCATGAACAGTTTGTTCAGCTCAGGGCCCCAACTCTTGTAAGTGGTGAATCTTTTATCTAGATAATTAGACTTTGGATCCATTTTCTTTTTTGTTATTGTGTTTCTTTGTTTTTATATTGAAAGGTGGTTGCCAGTGAGGCTTAGAACAAGTAAAGACAAAGAAGGAACGTAACGAGAAAGGTGTTATGTTAGATGGTTGGTTCGTGACTGTAATCCCAGTATTTGAGATTAGGGCAGGACAATTGCCTGTCAGAAGCAACCCTGTGCTACATAGTGAGTTCAAAGCAAGCTTGGTCTACATAGCAAGAACCTGTCTCAAACGGAACCAAACCAAAACCAAAACAAAACAACAAAGATGGGATTTCTACAGAAAAATTTCAAGAATAACAATCCAGCTCCTGGGATGAAGGGATGGACTATCCAGAGAGGACCCCAATCGGAGTCCATCCCATCATCAGCCACCAAACCTAGATACTAATGCTCATGCTCATGCCGGCAAGATACTGCTGAAGGG
>NC_034590.1:63120630-63170324 GCF_900095145.1 Mus pahari
AGGACAGCCAGGGCTATACAGAGAAACCCTGTCTCAAAAAACAAAACAAAACAAACAAACAAACAAAAAACTATAGACTTAACTTCAACTTTTTCTTGCTGTTATTACTTAATGAAAGTCCTGTCACCCCACTTCAATCCAAACGAGACTCTCTGCTCCCCCACTACCACCTTGGTTACTTTCACATCCTTGCTTCAGACTTCTCAAACATGGGGAGGAAAGACTTACATCACTCACTGTCCCCACCCCCATAGACAACTTTGTACAGTATTTGATATCATGCAGTAGATCTCCTAAATCAATAAACCTTGAGTGAACATCAAATTCAATGACAATTATAACCCATCTTGTGAGTATATCTTATGCTTCATGCCTTTATGGCCTGGTCAAATATTTCATTTTCTTATTCTGTTTTGCTCTGATAACACATGAGATGGTTTTTCTCTCCATAAAAACCTTTGTGCACATTTTTAGATTTTCTTTTTAAGACAGTCGACTAATAGGTAGCATGTCTGAAACAAAGGACAGGATTATGGCTAAAGCTTCTGAAATATACTGCTAAATTGCTTTCTGGAAGCCTTATAAGAGGTTTCACACCCCATAGCACCAACAATATATGTCTGTCTCACCATACCACCGCTAAATGATGGTGTGTTAACTCGGAGATCCTTTGTTATTAAGACATAGAAAGGGGAACTCGATTCAGTTTGCATTAACTTCATTCCCATTGGGGGCAAGCATATATATGTGTGTATACCTATTTACTATTTCTACCTTTTCCTTTGTAATTATATGTTTTGTAATAAGCTTTGTCTGGTTTTTATTGAGTGCTATTTCTTCTCGTTTAGTAGTAGGAACACCTTTAAAATATTGATGATTTTATTGGAGCAGATGTCTTTCCCAACTTAGTGCTTAACTATTTGAGGTATTTTTTAATCTTTTTTTTCATATTTGTCTTTAGTATGCTTTATTCTATTATTGTTTTTGAATTTCCAACCCTCCATCAGATGCCCTCATCTGATTTATTTATTCAACAAACATTTGCTAATGTCCTTCTCTGTGTCTAGGCTAGACACAATGGATATAAAGATGCTACCTGCTGTGTGCTTAGAAATCACAGGAGGCGCCATCCCTGCAAACCACCACAGTCAAGTATGAGTCTGCCAGCGGCCACATATTAACCTTGCCTGGTGGGTGGTGTTAGAAAGGCCTTTTCACAGGCATCACATCTGAGTGAGTCTAGAAGACCAAGAGCAGCAAGACAAAGGCATTTGTTTCAGTTTGGGGCCACAGATGTCTAAAACAACTTGGCAACTTTAAGGCTCTACATGCTGCTCAGGCTAGAGGAAGCATGCTGGAAGGCAAGGCAGCCAGAAACACAGACACTGCATCTCACTCACATAGACACTCACATAGAATCCAAATTACTAATCTCATAGAAGCTCTGGCTTTGAGTTTCTATATAGTTAAATAGCTTGTGTTTTATTGAACTTCTTTACACAAGAATGTTAGGTAGTTATTAAATTATTATTTTCTAGATTTACCTTTAAAACTCAATTAAAAGGAAAAAAGTGAAGAAAACCTTTAGAATAATTTTATGAGTCTAAGCGTTTAAGCACTTAATATAGGACATAATGAAAACCCAAATCAGAGTCTCAGAGGCCTTGGCTGGCCATAGTTTCGCAACTGTGTGTTTCAGGTAATATTTACTCTCATATCTTTCAAAATACCCCCCAAATCATCCTATACCTCAATGTGCTAACCCAGTATTAAAGTACAGCGACTCTTGTCCTTTGTCGGGATCACTGATTGTCAACTCGCTCAGTTAAATACTCATGACCCATGATGATCCCAACTGCCTTAAGAGACCTGTTTTATTGAAACCTAAGCATCCCTGTGGAAGAAATAAAACATCTCAATAATTCAAAACTTTGAAAATGATCTTTGAATGGTATACTGCTAACTCTACTCTTTCTCCCTGCAAATGAGTAAACATATTAAAATATAACTGAGAGTGCTAGTGATAAAGGGAACATGCTAAACCAATCCCATTTTCTATTTTAAAAAATATTTGCAGATCATGGTGCAAAGACTATTATTAATAACAAATTAGTTATGCCCCAATAGTCTGAAATGACACCACAGCTGTGAACCTACCAGAAAAAAATATTGTAAGATTCAGGCACACATGATGATGTAGAGTTGGCCCTCATTTCTTGGTAGAGGCAAAGAGAATAACTAAGTTTAGAGGACATAATCAAAAGGCTCCAAGCCTCTGACAGATTCTGAGTAACCATTCCAACACAGAGAATGGAAGTAGCCTCCAGAAGGACCACTGCAAAGAAACTTTTGTTAATGAGAGCTACCACAGTCACTGCTTGTCTTATCCTTGTAGAAAACTCAAAGTACATAAAGCACAATTGTGTAAAATACCTGGTTTAGGTTAAGTGGTTGAAGACTTTCTTGCCATGCATTCACATTCAGAGAGCAGTGCTCTGAGAAGCTGTTCATTCCTGGGGGATTGAAGTTTGGAAGAGAAACAAGATAATAATGGTGGCCATTTGGGGTTTCTACAGTAAGCTCCCTGGGCTAAGCTAAGTGTTTCGTGGACACACTCCCTATTTTTCTCAACCGCATGCCATTCTTGCAGCTCTTCTGTTTTCTAGATGAGAGTGCTGAAACTCCAAGGAGACCTCTGAGATCAACAGGATAGAATTTAAAAGAACCAAAATCCTACGGAGCTCAATCATTGTCTTCACCTTTCTTCAGCCTAGCAATTCACCCCCTGAGAAGTTTAGTTTATATCCTTGCCAGCTGATACCAGCTTAGTTCTCTATGTGGGGAGGTAATATATTAGGAAGATAAAAATGATAGAAAAAGGCATCAGTGCCAAGGGCCTCATGAGGAGATTTAGGACCTGAACTTAAGGTGCTGAGAACAGCCCCTTGAATCAGTTCCTCTAGGTCATCTAGGCCAGTCTCCACTAGATCTCACCATATCATGCCTTAGGGCCTTATAAAATGTTCCTCAAATGCTAAACATTTGGAATAAGGAAAAGCCATCTCAATATTATTGATGATCATGAAAGGTCATTGCATTTAAAGATGAACAAATCCAACATTCTCTTTACCCCCTAACTACTTTCAGAGGTTTTAAAAACTCTACCCTTAAGTTGTATTAGCCCTGAACTATTATACTTACTTTTATGAATACTTGACTACTAATGGTACATTATTTGTGACAAAAATTATACAGTATTCTTTTGAACTTAAAAACCATATCCATCACACTCTTTCAAATGATAGGCCAGATGCTTACTCATTGGAACCCTTGGTGCCCCAGATGTCATCGCTGATGCAGATAGTTTTATATCTTTTTAATACAAGTAATATGATGCAAGTTCCATCTGGGCAACCATAGATGGCCACCACAGGATGACAGAGAATATGATGCTTTGCCATTTTAGCCATTTAGGTGTATTAAATAGACAACCATGTTCTTAAGTAGATGTCCATGTTGAAAGGCAACGTAACACAGGGCCCAATTGATCCTACTATACTACTGTACTCTTCTTTTGTAGTTTGGGCTCAAGAAGAAAGTATAGATTTCTGTAATGTCATTTTCTGTAATAATGTCATCTCAATACATCACTATATCTAGTGAAACAAGGGAGATGGCAAAGATAAATGAGATTTGATCCTAGGCTTCTAGGGGTTAACCACTAGAGAGAAAAAGAGCCAAAAAGACTCTCCCACTGAGACCAGACAAGGCCACTCAGTTAGGGGAACAGGATACACAGGTAGGCAACAGAGTCAGGGACAACCCCTGCTCCTGTTGTTTGGAAACCCACATGTGACCAAGCTGCAAATCTGCTACATATGAGCAGGGGACCTAGGTCCAGCCCGTACTTACTTCCTGGTCGGTGATTCAGTATTTAGGAGCCCCCATGGATGCAGATTAATTGACTCTGTTGGTCTATCTGTAGAGTCCCTATCTCCTTCTGATCCCTCAATCCTTTCACCAACTCATCCACAAGACACCATGAGCTCCATCCAAATGTTGACAATGGGTCTCTGCATCTGTTTACATCATTTGCTGGATGACTCAGAGGAGAGTCATGCCAGGATCCTATCTGCAAGCATAGCAGAGTATCATTAATAGTGTCAGGGACTGGTTCTTGCCCATGGGATGGGCCAGTCGTTTGTTGACCATTGCCTCAGTGTCTACTCCATCTTTGTCATTGAACATCTTAAAGGTAGGACATATTTGGGGTCAAAGGTTTTGTGGGTGGGTTGCTGGCCTTATCCTTCTACTGGACCTTCTGACTGACTATAGTAAGTGCCCAATTTGGTTTCCATATCCCCCACTGTTAGGAATCTCAGCTAGACTGACTCCCCTAGACTCCTGGGAGTACAACTTATCCCAGGTCTCTGGAATGTCTTAGAAATGACCCCTTCTCTCCCCTGCTCTCCCTACACACAATCCCCACTACCACCACTGTCTTCTCTCTCACCCAGTTTTCTTCCCCCATCAACCTCCAATGGATATTTTACCTACTCTTCTGAGAAAGATTCAAGCAGCCTCCATTGGGTCCTCCTTGCTCTTTGGCTTTTTGAATCTGTAGATTGTGACTAGCATGGTTATCCTACACTTTATAGCTAATATACACTTATAAGTGAGTGCATACCACGTAAGGTATGTCCTGGGTCNAGGGTACCTCACTAAGGATGATATTTCCTAGTTCTATTCATTTGCCTGCAGAGATTATAACGTTTTTGTTTTTAATAGCTGAGCAGTATTCATTTTGTAAATGCCCATCATTTTTATCAACATTTACTGTGGGGAACTGGGACTAGGCACTAGATATTCACAGCAGGTACAAATTTAAAAGGGACACCAATAATACTCACCACTAATAACACATTCATACAATATTTTAAAATAAAAATAATACAAAAGTACCAATTATGAACCAAATATCAAATTTTGAAGGACATGATTGATTTGGTAGTAGCCTAAGGTTCTGTGAGGTTTTGTGGAGTCAGGTTTTGGCAGTTTTCCTGAGCAGCATAATCCACTCACAGTAACAGAAAGTGTCTGTTTTATTTTTCTCTTAATTGTAAGCAAGAGATCTGACCTAAGCTCTGTCAAGGGGATAGGGCGAGAAGTTTGTAGTTGATTTTCATTATACAACAAATGTCATAAGGGAGCCATCAGGGAAGCTCAATAGCCTACATCCTCCCCTAGGCTGGCTTCTGGGATAAACCTACCTTGTTATTCTAGAATGATCCTAGACTGTGAACCTGCAGACACTGGGCAGCAATGTTTAGGTTCTCTATCATTAGAAGACACCTCTACAATAACTATGAATATCTGCATCTTTTCCTTGTACTGCCTGCTAATTTCTTTTTCTTTATTCATAACTATCCTGTTCTCATAGAAAAAAATCCAATTAAATAGTCATGGGTTTTGTGTTTGTTTTTCTCTCTTTCTTTTGATCCCTACCACACATATCATGAACATACCAAGAAGGAGGTGCCTAGTTCTGGTCAAATGATCTAAGTCACACTGGCTGTGCAGGGGCTGAGTTGAGTTTTTGTCAAGTGGGGAAAGGGGCTGTTGCAGGCAGGGCAGTTTTTCTAAATAGTGTATAGATGCTGCATTCCTCTCCATTGTGCCCTAATTGTGCATGCATTTGTGATGAAAAAAAAAATGTGAAGGAAGTAAAGCAAACAGCAAGTGCTAATGGAGTTCAGAAAAGACAAAGATCATCAAGGGCCAGGATTGTGTTAATTATATGCTATAAGAGCCTGCAATTATAAATCCATAGATGAGCAAATAAATGCTAGTGGCTCAGCAGATGAGAGCAAGAAGTTATTTTCCTATGACCTTTGGTAAGTCCATGGCAGGATAAATGATTTCTTTATAAGTTCACTTAGCAATTTCACTAATATCATCAACAACCCCTCCCACTAGTCCATAGGATAACCACAAAATAAAGAAAGCAAGTTAACACCTTGGTTGGATTTCCATATTCATTATGTTCTGATTCTGGGTGCTTATAACAAGAGCAACAGGACCTTCCATTGTGACTGGCTGACTCAGACTGCAGAAAATTGTATCTCCACTGCATTCCTTTACTGGAGTGATGGTGACATGTATTCCAGCCACTAGATCCAAGGGACAGTTATTGACATTGTTTTTCTCTCTGCAGAGATGTCTCAGGGGACATAACTACAAAGGACTGATTTAATAGCTACCCTCTGGAACTCAGGACTAGGTAGTCTTCTTCAAGGAGCATCATGTGCCTGGGGAGGGACTCTGTGCCCAGAGACTAACACAAGGGATTCATTCTTCAGAAGCTACATAAACTCTACATGCTAAGTGCTTAAAGCTTCTCTTCCATTTCTTCAATGACAACACTTTATAAACTAAGAACTAATGATGACATAAAACGTTTTAGGCTTAATGATGATCTAAAAATCCTCAGAATATCTTAGGGCTTCCTTGAAAGAGCCAGGAAAATGTATTTTTCTCAGTAAAGAAGAACCAGCTTTTAGAATGTAGCTTGGGTAGCACTTACTATTATTGTGCTGACACATATTTTACACAGTACATGGCAGAATTCTAGGACTGCAATGAAGCTATTGGCTGAAAAGCTTCAAAGATGAACCTCCTTTTCACCCATCGCTTTGACTTTGCTATTTGCCTATAAGAGGACTTAGTCAAGTATGCTGTGTCTTAGTCTTTTTTCTTCTTGTTGGTTCATATCCACAGGTATCAAGTGTTCTCACAATCAAAAAAAAACACATGAGTCAGAGAAGCCTAGTCTCTAACACCTGATCATACAAAAATAACACATCAACAAGGAAGAAGTGCCATACTAAAGAGCAGAATTAAGTGAACCTGCAGCACCAGTAACTATCTCTGGATTCACAAGGCTTTGGGTGATAAATGAATAAGCATAGATAGGTAAACAACTCATTATGAAAGGGCATTGGGGTGACTATACGCAGGAGAAGTAATGAGCACTTCCTTCTAAAACCCAATGTATTGCAACTTTTCCTGAACACTGAATTATTTCATTGTGAATAATATAATAATATTATATAGATATAAAGTTATTACAAAACTACAAGAAAGATTACAGAGATCAGCTCTTAGCAAAGTACAAGGTCAGTTTTCATTGGTTTGAATGTATTATGGTATCCCCAAAATGAATCATTTATCTTTTATTTAGCTGAATACAATATAGCTAGGTTGTTTTTAGGACACATTGGTCAGCTTTGGTTTTGCTTTTCTCTAAATATGGCACAACTGAACTAGAAAAAATGGTAACATCATTTTCTTGGTCTGTAGAGTCAACATCAGGCTGAAAATTGAATCAGTTCTCCTGGGAAAACAGGATATGGAGGTTACATCACTGTAGAAATGTTTTATATCCATTAACTCCTTTTTTTCCAAGATCCTGTACTGGCAGTTTAGATCAGACACCAGCAATGATTTAACATAGAGATTCATGAGTTCTCTGAATAGTTACAAACTCCAGATTGTACAGTAAGAAAATAGCATTCCTTATATTTTCTGCATAAGGATAGTGTTCAATTGACTACAAATATAACAAAATGTTACTAGTTCTTATGATAGGCTAAGGTAGTTATATCTTTGTATTAAAGCTACAGTCTTAAATTTCATGAAAATACTTCTTAATTTCATATCCTATATCCTATTTATATAACAAGTGGTGATATACTACCTTAAACTAGAAAATGGTCTTTTATCCCCCATGAAAGGAAACCAGAGTCACTGTAATGTCCTCCGTGTTACCAACTCCACAGCCTCATCCTATATGACCAACTCCCTGTATAATTTACTTTTATCCCCTAGGTCACTTCATGATCCAAGATAGTTATTGACATACCATTCAGCATGTTGCTTTGATGTCGTTAGCAGGTGCAAGTATTCAGTAGGAGATAAATTATAAAGATCCTAGCTAAAACAACTTCCCTATCAGAACCTCTTCCAGAAACCCTCTGCACAGGTCACATTGCACTAAACACTTTTATGGTGCCATATCTATTCTCAGCCAAGGTTAGGAATAAAGTCAATACGTGCATGGATAAATCTATAAATAATGTATGGTGTAATAAGTATAAACAGTGGAAGAATTGATTTGTACTGGAACACAATGACAAAATATCATGAAGTTGGGTTTTTACGTTAAAATACAGTGAAATGATACTAGCTGCATGATTGGCGTTTGTGTGTGCTAACTATGCATCTTTTTCTTCCTCTTGTATCACCAGGCCTCCGGAACCTGTTTACAGCACTGTGAATAAACTGTGTGATAAGCCTGCTTCTCCCAGGCACTATTCCCCTGTTGAGTGTGACAAAAGCTTCCTTCTCTCAAGTCCCTACCCCCACTACCACCTAGGCCTGCTCCCTGACTCTGACATGACCAGGTACTGCATGCGCTTCCTCACTTCATCTTCTCCAGTTGCATGTGCTTCCACAAGGATGGATGGGTGGAATTCGTCTCCGCCTACTTCTCTTGCACTCAGCACCTTCCTTGTGGAAAGATGTTCTGCTTCCATGGTACGATGGGAGAAGTTAAGAACATGGCTTTTGTGTTCTTTCTGCTGTGCTACTAAGCACCTCAGACATGATCATGTAGAGTTCCACATGCTTAATAAGGAAATAACTATATTGTTCCAGCACCATTTTCTCCACTAGAGGGATGAAAGAGAACATTCATTGAGTATTTTAAATAATACTTAAGAAATGTTCACTATACCTCATATTCAATGACCTAAATATGTACATATTATTACTATCATTTAACATGTTAATTAGAATATTAAATTAAAGTCATCATATAACTGGCTCCCTGAGGAATTACCTACTTTCTTAAGACTATAGAATTAATTGCTTCTATCTAGCCACAGTGAAAATAAACAGATTTATACTTTGCTACTTGTTAGGTTTTTATATTAGGTTTTTATATATGCTGTCTTATTTAATTCATTCCTGTGCATGTAAAAATACAAAAGTCAAGGAAGGTTAAGGGATTTCCCACAGCATGATCTTGCCAATGAATATGCAGTTTAAATTTGACATTAGAATGTTCTTGAGTTTTTCCATAACACCTTTGTTAGCAAATTCTACTAAGTCTAAAGAGAGGACACAGCTATACATAAATACCCCGAGCCATGTGTTTGAGGATGAAAATCCTGTTGTCCATAGTAGCCAGAATCACAGAGAAAGCAAGGTAGAAAACATAAAATCTAGTGATCTATGAGAAGCTTGTAGCTCAGTCTAGAGGGAGGGGCCAGTAGGAAGATTCCTATGCAGAGGAGCTGCTATTTAATTATGTTTTCAGAATCAGTGTCTTCATAACGTTGTTAGGGCTGAGAAAATACAGATTTCAGAGACATTCAAGATGAAAAGAGTTAAAAGGACCTTCGTTTTTAAAACATCTCTATCTTTTCATTTCTTAAGTAATCCACTTAACGGTCAATATTCATCTCAGAGAATTAAATAACAAACTTTTAGTTGTAGCTAGAATTTCTAGAAATGAATAAGAAATTTTGACTGTCCCATCCACTGGACAAATTTTATGTATTTGCACTAATTTAAGTTTACAAATACTTTAGAGTGATTTATAAATGTTAACTAAATTCTACCTTTTTAACAATTTCCAAAATATCTATATATTGGTATAGTGACCTACACAGTTTAGAAGCTAAAGAGCTGAGGTTTCACTGCTATAGGGAGAAAGGAAGACATTTAGACTGTAGCAATAACTTCCCTATGGTCAGCTACATGTTGGCAGCTCTGAACACTGAACTCTCCTTAAGCCGGGCATTGTGCTAAAGTTCCTCTTATGAATTATTTCTTCCAACTCTGAATCAAATTATGAAATAGATTTAATTTTGCTTTTCTAAGAGAGGAAATAAAGATTTCAGAAATTGCCTGATTTGTGTCAGATCATCCACTAAGTGACAGATGTGGGGTTCAAGTCCAAGGGGCAGATGACCTTGCAGAACAGGTGCCTCTGCAGCAATACAGGTGTACTGCTGGAGACATCTTTGCTCACTGGAAAATCTCTTCATCATTTATCTTTATCTTTTTCTCATCTTCATTTGTCTGCTTCACTGTCAAGGTTTGTGTTTTTGCTTCCTTCTGTTTTGTTGTTGTTATTATTGTTTCTCTCATGGACATGGGTCTTACATTGACTGTTATCCACTCCAATAGGGATCTTAATTGGTCCCTCCTTTAAAAAAAAAATACCAATAAAGAGCTGTCAGGGTCTAACCATGTCATGAACCCATCAGATTTACTTCTCTTCTATCTATACCCTATAATCACTTTTTTGAAGACAAGGAAATATTCTGTGTTTTGCAAATCAAAGCATTGTGGTTACTTCAGCATATGCTTTTCAAATCACATGCCCTAAGAAATTTTGATTTGCACCCATCCCCAGACCACACCTGCTTTCCCAGAACTTTGGAGATTCAATTTTCTGCTCTCATTCTAATTCTGTCCATTCCCCCTTCTTTTATTTTGCCTCTATCTTCTCTTTTATCTTGCTAGGTGAGAATTTATCCACATATGTATATATGCACCCATTCTAGAGAGTTTTTCAGCAATATACTGACACCAAAAGTTTTGATTTTAAACCCACTTGCCCCTCCCTCTAAATCTCCAGGTTAATGAGTGGCATCAACACTGGCCCTGTGGCTCAAGCCAAATACCTGAGCATAGTACTTAGGGCATTGGTCTCCTCACCTCCATCACTGAGTCCACCTTCAAGCCCTATTGACTCTATCCCCAAAATAACAGAAGTCTACTAGCTTCCCTCCACTTTTGTGTGTACCACCAAATCAAAGCCCATCTTCTCCCACCCTATAATAGCTTCTTCATTGCTCTCACCACATCCACTGTCTGCCTCATACCTTATTGTGAATGCAGCTAAAGTGATCTGCTAAAATAAGACAGATCAAATCTCTCTCCTTTTGCATTAAGGATAAAATGCAAAGTCAGGCTCTGCATGATCTAGCATCTGCCTGCCTCTGGACCACCTCATTTCCCTCTTCTTTTTGCTGACTACACTATTCACCCGGGCACACAATTTATTCACAAAACACATTCCATCTCTAGCTGTCTAAGTTCCTCCCACGTGCTTCTCACTTGAATGGAAAGGCTTTTTTTCCACTTCGCCTAATTAGCTTCTGGTCATCTTAGATCCAAGCTTAAACTGGTTAGAGAAGCTCCTTAAAAGAAAAATTTGGTCCCTTATTATAATCTCCTCTTGCATGTGTGTACACATGTGTGTGCATGCACGCACTCACACACACATCAATATCTCTCCCTGAAAATGTAAGAATCTTATACTTTTATTTTAGAAAAAATAAACATAGAAATATGATCTTCGACAAACAAAATGGTAACCGACTTCTGGGCCAGGTTCCACTCAAGCTTGCTTTACTCAGTTCATAACAAATGTGTCACACTATCCCATGAATTCTTAAACTTGCACACAGAAACAAATTACAGTGATGGAAACACATTTTGTGTTACATTTTTGCCTAAGTTACTTTAGTGCTCTGTGTCCATACTTCAGACCCTTTAGGCAACTGTGGGTTCCTCCTGAACACAGAGCGGTTTGTTTCAGAGTTTATTTACTTCTCCACTGGGAAGTAACCTCTCCCACCAGATGTTTCTTAAATTGTAACTAATAATTCATGAGAATGGTTCAAAAATTCTGGTTCCACTTTCTGTACTGCATCTTTGTTTTCTACCATATCCTAGGGCCTTTCATGAAGAAATCCCATCTCCAGGTTAGTTACGCTGAGGAGCCCAATCTATTACCTTCCTTAGTCTCTGTTTTAATGTTGCTCAAATAACACTGTAAAGAATAACACTGAAACATGTTAAAATCTTCTGCCTAAAAAGAAATGGAAAGAATGTATATATCTATTCTTCCAACTAACATGCTCTAAGCTCCAGCCAAATGCAAAATACTATACTATAACAATGTTTTACTGAGGTATGTGCTGAAGAGATCAACCAAAATTGTTGGAGGAAAACCTGTGACCTTTAAACTACACTGAATGATGGGATGTGTTTTTCAGGACATTTGAGAATGCCCCCAAAGTCTGCTTGGAAAGTACATCAATATTGGTACATCAGTCACTTCCGCAAACCCCAGATTAGTACTTAGCTCAGGGAAATTCGGCCTTTGAACCTATCATTTACATTTCTATACTTAATCCCAAATTGACAACAAAAAAGACAGATGTAAATCGACAAAATTTAAAAAAAAAAAATCCCTTGTTTCTATGTCATCTGAGTTTCAATAAGAAAATCCAGGTTCTCCGTTCGTTGAACTTATAGCAAACACTCAGAGATGAACTGGGTATGTATCCTACTACTGAATGACTCTCTATAATGAAATAGGCTTTGTGTGTTCCTTAGGAAAGCCTTTTAAATTACTTGGCATACAGGCTAAAGCTGCAGGTTATATCTAGAGTGACTTTTTTAGGTGGTTTACAAAAAGAAAATTAGCGAACCTAGAGTTAAGCTAAATTAGAAGTTCTATGTTAAAAAAAAAGAAAGAAAGAAAGAAAGAGAGAAAGAAAGAAAGAAAGAAAGAAAGAAAGAAAGAAAGAAAGAAAGAAAGAAAAATAGTGACTTTGCTATGAGACTTCTGCTTATCTAGTATATCACTTTTTCTTTAAAGGAAAAAAAGCAGGAGTTTTTGATGTTGTAATTGGTTTTTCCACTTTGAAAGAACCAGCTATTGCTTTTGATACTCCTGAGGCAATGTAAATCGTATTCTTGGCTGTCTTTTCAACATCTATGTAATATTTTCGTGTGTTCTTTTACAAAGATGGTCTTTGTTATTATTATTTTGCAGTTTAAAAGAGAGACTCAGGCAAAACAGTTGAAAGCCAATTAAAATGTGCTGCAGATTTTGGATGAGAAACAAACTCAAAGCACTATGTGTATACAGTGCTTCCAGTGATTGAAGAGAACGTATTCACAGAATTATCACATGCCAGTCATATCCTACATGCTGGTGTTCAAAAGTGGGTGAGACATAGTTTCCACCCTTAAACTCAATGGCATGCAAGAGATGACTTAGTCACTGTGTAATATATATTGATTGGCTCACAGGCCTATTCTTCTAATGGACCTAATCGCTACAGCTGTGTGTGTGTGTGTGTGTGTGTGTGTGTGTGTATTTTAAGGTTTGAAATCAATTAAATTTAAAAGTTTATTTGAGCAAAGAGTAACTGATGATCCACTCAGTGCTCAAGCACTGAAGAGGTTTAACACTCCACCTAGCTGGCCAAACTTTAGCACCAGATAACAAACAAAAGTAAATGGACTGTGCTTCTGGTTTTTCTGAAATTATTGGGAAGACACTGAAACTGTCTTTCAGATTAGAGAAGCAGTGTGTTTGTAATAAAAGAAATAAGCCTGGTGATTTACAAAAGCAGGATTTTGTATGGGAATAGCGGGAGTTCTGTGCAGCTATAGGAGGGTGATCCAATTGGAGTTACCTGCAGATCATGATAGAGGGACTGCCTTGACAGGCTGAAGAGTCTGTAGTTCTTACTATAAACAGTGGACCAGTTTAGGCCAGCTTTAAAGTTGGTGTATAAACTATACATTTACAGAGATTGCTCATCCCACTGTGTGGAAAGTATGTACAGGCAGGGAAATTAGCGAGTGTCTTCCATAGCATAGAGTAGAGTGGACATCCTGATGGCCTGAGCTGAGTCTGCAGAGATCAATAGATTCAGACTCTGTCAAGTGCTGAGCGCTGCTTAGTGATTGATGCATGGGGTGGGGAGCGGCACTTTTCTGGCTTGTTAAACTCACGAGATGGTGACTGCATTGCTTCTTGGAAGGGACACTCTTCTCCGTAATAAATATACTTAAAATTCCTTCAAAGACAACAAGATGTTATCCATACATGGAACTATCATAATGAAACCCAATATTTTATACAATTAATGCACAATGTTAAAAAAGGAGCTTGAGGTAGTTTAATGAAAGGGAAGAAAACCAAAAGACATCAGGACCCTCATTCTTGCTGTGCGATGTCATAGAGGGCCCAACAATGATACCTACACAAGTTAGCTTCAAGTCCTTTCTTCGGCCATGCTAATCACACATACTTTTGTTCTCTCTCTCTCTCTCTCTCTCTCTCTCTCTCTCTCTCTCTCTCTCTCTCTCTCTCTCTCTCTCTCTCTCTCTCTCTCTCTCTCTCTCTCCTTCAATTTCCTCATGAAGAAGTTTTAAAATAGTCATATCTATATTGTTCCCATTATAGGATGGTTATAGGAATCTAGAGAAATGGAATAGATGACTCTTTTCAACTGAGGTGTTAACCTCATTAGACTGTATTTTCCACTTCTGTTTATTCACTTTTTAAAGGTCTGAACTCACACATATTCTTTTCTCTTATTATAACAAGTCAGCCTTTCTCTTACTAAAATATGTCAGATATAAAGTGTTTATCATTGTGGGATCCAAGAAAACAAGTGGAGTCTCTGGACTCTACTCAGAGCATGCTCAGTTCTATACTTGGGCTCTCATGGAGTTTTAACCTCATGACTGCTGACTCCACATGCACCAGTGTCTCTTTCAGTTCTCCACACACTCCATCCACTCTGCCAACAACTGTGGTTCATGATAGGAAAATCTGAGCCTTAACTCAGGCTACTTAATCTGAGAGATATTACCAATAAAGAAGACAGAACAAACCATTGACTTTCTTACCTACTTAAAAGATATGTACAATATAAAGGATTGCTCAACTTGTTTTTTAAATTAAAACCAGAGAGAAAGACCGTCATCTGGCTCCGGAGGTACAGCTCTTCCTAAATCAGTATGGTAGCTTCAGTTTGAAAGGCATCCCCTATGTTTTTGGATGAGATGCTCACTAAGCCCAGTCTGAATTAAGGAACGTCGGGAGAGTGCCATTGGCTCCTGACACGAATGAGGGTGTTCTTGCCAGATATAAGTCCTAGCCTCTCCCTTCCACAGTGTGATGATACAAAGGAGCCTAATGAATCAGGCTTTGCTTTTCAACTACTACATTTTCTGAAATAACCCCTTAGCATCTATCCCAGTGTTTTTTAACATTTAATACTTGAGCAAGGATTTTCTTTAAAAAATTCAAAAATAGATTTTTGAATCACAATTAAAATTATACAGTATGCACACAACCAAACACACCTGCTTTACAAGCTCCCTGGCACTCTACAATACTGGCAGGTGGGGTTGGAATGAAGGCTTAGTCAGGGGCAGATAATTTGTTATACCAAAGCTCAAACCAGCCTAGGTTAGTCTCATTCCAAAACTCCTTCTCTGGTTTAAATAACTCTGAAAATTGAATAGTTATGTTTAATTGATCTGCTGCTTAAAAAAAAAAAGTATGTCTCTGAGACTTTAAGAATATGTCCCCCTTAATTTTAGGATACCTTTTTTTCTGTTTCAGGCATAATAAATGCATTTACTTAGGCAACCATCATATTATTTGGTGGTGGTAAGAGGTCAGAGTATAAATGCAATTTCAAAACCAGCCTTCTGTGGAGGGAAATTCTATACAAAATCACTATAGCAACAAATTGTAGGACTCAAAAAGAATGGAAATAGTAACACTAAACTGTAACACCCACACTGTAGATATTAATTAAAACCACTAACATGTAGAGTGCTTTCATGCGTTAGGGACTATTGCAACAGTTTTATGTGTACTAACTCATTTCATCTTTATACAACATAATAGGTAGGTGTGGTTGCACCAATTGTATTGAAAGTATTATGGTGCCTTGTTTGACAAATACATGGAACTATGAAACAAAATCGCTGAAAATGAAATAGTCAAGACTTAACACTGATCACCCAGAGCCAGTGGCAAATGCCAGGTGAGCCCGGACTGCATAGTGAAACTGTCTCAAAACAGGAAGACTTACTTTTATAATATTAATCCCATTAAATCAATGTTTTATTTTATTAATTATCTTATTGGACATTAAAAATGGTACCCATCATGTAATATATATGATGATGCCAAAACTGTAATAATAGCAATTGCTATTATTAGAAAAAATACATATATAATATACTAATTATCTAGCAGTTAACCATTTACAAAAATAATCCCATTAAACACCATGGTACCCTAAGAAGGCAAGTGTTATTCTAATACTCATTTTTCAAGTGGAGAAACTGAGGTCCTAAGAACCTAAGGGAATTTCTACATTAATAGAATTTGAACCTGAATGGGAAGGTTCTGGAATCTATTCTGTACTTATCATGAGTCTTGGAGTCACATCACACTCTGAATATCAAATTCTGCCTGAGGAAAACTGTACATCATTTAACTATTGTTAAGCTAGACAGTCAGACAGATGGATGCATGGACAGATAGACAGGCAGACAGACAGATGGATGGATGATAGACAGGAAGAAAGAAAAATCAAACAAATAATTATTAGTTTATAAATAGAAGCAGAATCTTTGAATTCAGTCTTGTGAGGATGAGAATTCTGACTCCACAACTCTCTGTAAATCACCTGAGTGGATGATTTGTAATTCTTTTCTGGTCATTAGCTTCCACATGAGGGAAGGGGCAACCATAAAGCATTCCTTTATCTAGATCTCTAGCAGGATTTGGTGGTTACATATAAATGGCTGAAAGAAACCCCTGATAATCAAGTGACATCATAAGGTCTCCTCACCATAAAGACACCTCAGGATAAGTAAGAGTCTAATGATGTTTTTCTTACAATACTATGACAAAAGGCGCTTCTCATTCATGACCTGATTATGAATGCAGTAATTATGAAGGCGGACAGATGGTTGGCTTGGCAGTGTAGAAGGACTGCTGTGCAAACTTACCTGTGTTCAGAGAGATGCTTAACATTTTCCAATATAGAATATTTTTATCTTTGTTATGAGATTAAAATCACTTTGTTCTTGCAGCCTTTTCAAGCCTTTAATTTGGTTGGCAAACCTTATGCATAGTAAAGGATGAACTTTTAATTATTCCCTTCCCCCCAACCTAGGGTCTCACCGTGTAATGTCGACTGGCCTCAAACAGATCTCCCTGCCTTGGATAATGCTATGACAGGTGTATCGTAGAGTGCCTGGCTGTGTGATTAGCTTTAAAATGGTCACTGCCAAGGTGGCCAGCACCTTTCTTCACATAAAAAAAAAAAAAAATCTCCTTTTTTTCTACAAGAAGAACGTGTGTGCCAGAGCCTGGGGTCTGGTAAACAGCTTTCAGGTTCAATCTGATCACTGATTTGTCTTCCGCAGCAGATAGTCTTGTGAACACCCCACTTAAGAGAACAGATGGCCCAGCTTTGGAGTACTAGATGGGAATCTTAGTTATCATTTTCATTTCCATCTCTCTTGAGTTCTTTTAGTGTCCTGCTTCCTTTTTGTGCCTCAGGCTCAATGGTGAAAATACATGTCAGTGCAACTTATAGGTTAAAAGATAAAGAGGCTAACATAAGTTCAGAGATGGAGGTTAAACCAGGCAATTTACTGCAAACTTCACGTTTTCCAGATGAGGGAACTGTGTCTCAGACCACTAATATATGTCAAATACTCAGTTGGAGCATGTCCAGATACTTAACCCAAATGTGACTTGTTTAAAAGCAAATACGTAGATGTCTATTTTGTATTATTTCAGTGTGTATGCATGTGCATGTGGATGTACATACATGTGTTTGTTTATGTGTTCCTGTATGTTAGCATATGTATGTGCATGCACACACGTATGTGTGTTTATGTATTTGTGTGATCATGTGTGCACATGTGTTTGTGTGTGTGTGTGTGTGTGTGTGTGTGTGTGTGTGTGTGTTCCTTTGCTTTTCTTTCTACTTATTTTGGGCCTAGTATGGTTTCTTCTGATGCTATAGTTTTCATTCATTGAGTTTCAGACATCCAGGAACCTGCTGTAGAAGCTGAATGTCAGACCATAGCCTGTTTTTCTCTTTACCTGTCACTTGTAAGCTCAGAGCAGTAGCTATTCAAGAAGGTACTCTTTTTCCTACCAGTGAAATCTGTTAGTGTCAGGTGCAGGTTGACCTGATCTTGAGAAAGAGGATTCAGGGGAGAAAAGTGGAAACACACAAGCTCCTGACCAGATCCCATTATAATTACTAGACTGCGGTACTTTTTTCTTCTTTCCTTGCAATGTCCCTTGGTGACGTCATACATAATCTCAGTTATTCCCACAGTATAACCTACCATTTTCTTTAATATTTTCCCACAATGCTCTCCTTGCTTACAACATGTTACTTAACGTTTAGCGTCTGTCCCTGTCTAGATCCTTAGAGAATTCTATCTTAGGTTTGCATCTCTTCCCTTCCCACCTTGGTCTGGGCTGGAACCCTGCCTAGACTAGACTTGTAGATTCTGTGCCACGTCTGAAAGCCACTCCACCGTCTTTTACAAAGGTTCACTGGGCAGAGATTCTTGCCATCCTCAACAGCTACTTCACAGTCAATCAGGAGTCCCAACTACCTCCTGCAGAAACCCATGTGCCCCTGGACTGTTGCCCTAAGAGACTTCTGTCCTCAAGGAGGTTTACTCCACAGGAGAAAGAATGGCTTTTGTTGTCTCCTTCAATCTTTTAGAGCAGTTATGTTCCTGTCTCAACAGTATTCCTTGCCCTGATTTTAGTAATGGAGCGCTTTCCTCTGGGGTCCTTGTGACCCATAAAATCAGCCTCTCAACTAGACTGCCTCTCCAGCAGGGAAATAGACCAGGCAGGCACTGGCTATTTTGGTTGGGCATTTTTAACATTCAGTTTTGAGGACATTTTCTTTCTCAGAAGATGATCTACTTTTACAGTCCCAGAGTTCAGAAGTTACCTTAAGAGGGATGGAACGCTGACCACGATCGTGGAGATGGGAAGAATTCCTTGCCCAGTGAGGAACCAGCCAGCTGCTGATCATGGAGAGTGTCCCCTGAAGATCTAGCCAGAAACCTTCGATACATCATTGAGCCGCAATTCTAGCTGTCTTTCCTGCTTTATTTTCTAAAGTTGATTTCTTTGCATCCTTTTAAAAAAGGTTCTTCTGATTTATCCCTTACTCTTATCATAATGAAACCCCATCACAGAAAGCCATGCACTATTCTTTCTGTCGAAGAGCCGAGAGCCACGTGTGTTCCCACTCAGCTTCTCCCTGACCCCACATCTCACTGATTGGACAGTCTTCAGACACTTTCTTCTTAATGAGTTCAAAAAAAGGTTACTAAAAAGATTGTACATGATGTACAGTTCTTTCACATTAAATTCTATCCCATAATTACTAGGGAAATAATGAACTTTAAGAATTGTCCAAATGACAAGATTTTGTTCTTTTCCTGTTACATGTCACCTTCACTATATATAAATACATATTTTTGTTCATTTATACTATTATTTCTCAATGGATTAAGTACATAAAACCTTTAAACAAATTAACAGCTTCTCCTTTAATACTAATTCTGTAACTCTCTCTGTAGACCAGGCTGGCTTCGAACTCACAGAGATCCACCTTCCTCTGCTACCCAAGTACTGGGATTAAAGGCAAATGCCACCATTGCCCGGTTACCTTGGCTGTTTTCTGAATGAATTCATTCCTGTGGGCAAATCAGGCTCAGTAGAAAGGGGGGCTTGGGAGGGCTGTAGAGACAGGGGTGCCTCATGTGTGGGGAGCTACAGTGTCAGCTGTAATTACAACTGCATGGGTAATGTGAGAGTAAACTAGGCTATCTCCCTGTCAATTCCTTATGGGTAAGGAGCAGGCCACGTCGCTCAGGTGACCCACGAGCAGAGTAGGATACAAGTGGATGGTGTCTCACACATAGTGACTAGCAGTCTCAAGGTTCAAAGGTAGAATGTATGTTCAGTAGAAACCTGTCTACACTCAAGCATAAGACATAAGACTAAGTAGATAGAAGGGAATGTTCCAGCCAGGTCATATTCTATCCCTTGTCCTTTGTGGATGATTTCCAAATCAGGCCACAGAAACCAGACTTCATCAGCATGTTTGTTGTGCATGCCAAAAAGCAACATCTATTTTGTTGTTGTTGTTGTTGTTGTTGTTGTTGTTGTTGTTATCAAAGCTATGTTCATTTGTACTCCATGGGCAGCAGCACCAAGTGAGGTCCTACCATTCGTGCATTCCTCTGATATGTCTTGAGGAATTTGGATCATTGAATTTGCTCTACTCGGGTTTCAAAGGAACAGTGAGGGCATAATAGATAGAACCTTCTTGGCTACTCTGATTGACCCTGTAAAACGTAATAAAACAAAAATCAATTCAACAAACTTAGAGGATTGAAAAGGAGCAAATTAAGATGTGCAGACGGACTTTATTTTCAGTGCTGGTCATTCTGAACATTTGCTCAGCATGTTAAGCAAATGTCAGTACTTGATAAGGTGAAGGAATCCCATTCCCTGCTAATGTTCCCTAAACCCACTCTGAATGGAAGAAAAATTGAAGTGTATTACAAATAGACCTAAAGTTCATATTATATCTTTGGGCATTAACTTATGTTTAAGTCACACACAACATAGCCAGAAAGGATTTTCCAACAAAAGATTGTGTCT
This sequence comes from Mus pahari, assembly GCF_900095145.1. Taxonomy (NCBI): domain Eukaryota; kingdom Metazoa; phylum Chordata; class Mammalia; order Rodentia; family Muridae; genus Mus; species Mus pahari. The sequence continues at coordinate 63,141,263 of NC_034590.1, forward strand.
ACGCTCTTAAAACCTTGAAACCAGTAAGTTCAACAATATAAGAAAACTACTCTTAACAATAGATCTGTGCAGATAGTTCAATAACCTGTGAAAACTTCATTAAAGTGTTAATGAATTCATGAAGTGACAATGGAATGGAGATTATGTCCTATTACCTTAAATGCTCAAATAAAATAAAATAAATTCACTTAACTAGAGAGGAGTTTAGAGGATGTACCTATTCTGACAGATTATTGAAATAAGTTATTTAGAAGGGTTGGTGCTCTTTAAACTTTTATATTTAAAAAAACTCCATTGCATAGTTTTTTGTTTGATAAGTACTTACATTCTGTTAAGTGTTCGGCAAACAGAATTACTAGTCCTGACACAAAATCTACATGCTAGGCATTTTATAGTCCTATCTTACTCTTAAAGACAACAGTTGGTAGAGTGGGGGTATAGGTTGAGTTCTATGGGGCTGAAGAATTTGCTCAGTGGATAAGAGGGCTTGCTCTAAAAGCATGAGGACATAAGTTTGAATCCCTAACACCCAAATAAAAATCCAGACATGGCCACCATGCTTATGACCTGAGCATTAAAGAGGAGAAACAGGCATCCCTAAAAATCACCAGCTAGGCAGTCTAACCCAAACAGTAAACTGTGGGCCCTGTGGGTAGTAACTCTGCACCACACAAACATGTGCATGTACAACACACACACATACATACACATGCACACACATACACACATATACACATGCACACACAAACACACATATGCACACACGCACACACGCACACACATACACACACAAATACACATACACACATACAGACACACATGTACAACACACACGCATACACACACACAAACACACATACACACACGCACACACAAACATGCATACAAACACATACACACACACACACACACACACACACACACACACACACACACACACACACACACACACACACACACACACACACACAGAGTGATACCCTTCTAGTCTGATGATTCATCTCCCCTTCTGTATACCATTTGATCTTCAGAGCTCAAGAGTTCTTATCGGTTCTCTGAAATAAATTTCCAAAAGTCATCAAACTTCTGTTTCTGAATCCAGTGGGAACATTGTGAACCTTATATTTTATCTTGGTGAAAGCTTATCATATGTTTGCTTTGCACAATCCCTCAAACCCACCCTCCTTTTTACATCCACATACTACTTATAAGTATAAAGCCCCATTTGTGTCTAGAACGTTTCTTTCTTCTCTGCCCCTTTGACATGCTTCCTTTTATCCCTTACTTGTCCATTACACTCAGCAATGACTTTTCCTCTGACTTTTCATATTAGTATTGGAATGTGTACCTGTCCCTAGATTTTAACAATCTTCTGTGCCTCCTACCTATCAATTACTACATCTTACCTGGTTTCAATTCACATATCTAAATACCCATCAGATATAGTTACTGGAATAACCCACAGTATATTACAAAGAACAGTCATGGTCTTTGATTTTCAGATTATTTTTTTCTATTAAAACCACTGCTAAAGGGACTCCCAGCCTTATAGAAGGAAGCACACTAATCAAGAAAACAATTAGAAGCCTACATAGCAGGTGCTGTTATAAGGGGTATGTGTAAAAGGATATTTTAAAAGGAGTTATGTTAATTTATTATAATGATTAAAATAAAATATAAGGGATGTGTACACTGAGAGAAAAGTGGGGTGTGAGGGACTAACACCCAGCAGAATATTAACTGAGTCAAATGACTGCATTTAGTTTGAAATAAAACAGAGAGATCTACTGGGTACAGCAGCCCCTTTCTTTATTCTTTCCACTTTCATTTGTTTGTTTGTTTGTCTGTTTCATCTTTTGAGACAGAGTTTTTCTGTGTAGCCCTAGCTGTCCTGGAACTCACTCTGTAGACCAAGTTGCCTTCAGACTCATAGAGATCCACCTGCCTCTGCCTCCCTAGAGCTGGGATTACAGGAGTGCACCACCACCATTAGGTCTACTCTTTCCACTAGTTAACCTGCACTGTTAGTAAGATCTTCCCCAACCTCAGATAAAACTACAAACACACTTTGCCCTAAGGGTTTCCAGTCCTTTAATATTGCAGCATCATAAGGTTGTCTACACGTGTGTTAGGCTTCATTCACATGTGTCCAGGCCCACAGGAGGACTAATTATAAGTCACAGGCTGATCAAGCCCATATATCGTTACTGGAATTGTGAATGCTCTCTAGTTCAATGTTTCTCCAAATCCATAGATGAGTACTATTTATTGCCAAATTTCTAATTCTCTGGGGAAAACTTAAAGCATAACTTTTGAATGACAACGTGCTCACACTGCTGCTGTCCACCGTCCTTCACTGGACAAAGGCCTCCATGAGATTTAAATTTCCTTCTATATTTGATGCCTGCTTTCTGAAATCATGGCCATGCTAAATCATAAACTGTAGTGATGACCAGCATTTGCTAAATCAAAGAAAGAGCCTGTTTGTCTGAAAATTAAGTGTTTAAATTATTCTTGTCACTGTGGGTTCTTGGGCCTTCTGGAGTCAGCAGGAAGTATTCTTGAATTACCACTGTTTGTTCCTTTCAACTACCTTCAGACAAGAACAGCTTGAAGTCTTTCTGAGATCACTCCCTTTCCAAAAGTCTGTGGATTTAGGCTGTGTGTGTGTGTGTGTGTGTGTGTGTGTGTGTGTGTGTGTGTGTGTGTATTTGTTTTATTGTTAACTTTGATGTTTTTCCTTTTAAATTAATAGGTTGTCTAAATTTCTGTTTTTATTATTTTTTAAAGTTAGATTGCCAAGTAATGAGTTTCATTATGGTTATCACATGTATATAAATGTATGCATTTATCTGTATATACTTCCTTCATACTCCTCCTCCTTCTCTGCCTTATGTCCTCTTTTCCCTGCCCATTCTGGTTCCCTTCTTTCTCCTAGGGAGACCCTGCTTTTTGGCCAGACATTGAGTTGCCAATATGTTGTAGAAATTATTAATCCAGACCCAAGGTTTCTACCCCACCTCTGATCAATCGGTTTCTAGATAAAATACACATACAACCTTTATATTTACAATAAGCCTTAATCAGCACAAGGGCTTGGTAGATATCTACCCTCTCTGTTATTAGAATCTGCTTTCCTATTGATAATCCCGAGTTATTACTTACCATGTTTCAATCTGGGCTGCTCTTAACTCCAATTGGCCAGCCCTTAGGGCCGTGTTCTCTTGACTCCTGACCCCTGGTGTCTTCTTCTTCCTCCTTTGCCTTCTCTTCCTGGTGGTTCTTCTCTGACCCCCAAACCCGCCCTCTTAAACCCTGCCTATGACTCTTCTGCCTAACTATTAGCTGTTGGGATCTTTATTTACCAATCAAAAATAACTTGGGGGCAGGATCACATAGTGTCAGTTGGGTTTATATGCTGACTCCATTCTTGGGGACCACACTTAGCATTATAATAGACAGCAAGACCAAACCTCAACAGAGATATCATAAATAATTTTTTCTGTCTCCCCATTTGACAAAGTACACTTCACATATGTAAGTGGAAGTCTTGCCTCTCTTCCTTTTCTCCCCTGTGTATCTGTGGAACAGAATTGCCTTAATCTACTATCAGCCCCTCCGTAAGTGACAGAGAAAAGCAAACTACAATTTTGATTTTTGCCTTTGTGCTTTTGCTGTATCTGCTGTTTTGCTGAATTCTTCTCCTTCATGCCACTCTAAGATGCTTACTTTATAAGCATTGTGTAGAGATCAACAAGTTCTCTGAACACTTTCAAAAAAACTCAAATAAGGAAACACATTTGATAATTGCATAACCCACAGAAAGTTTTGTCTTTCTCTTAGAAACAGGCAGGAAGACTGTCGTAATTTTCCCCCATGCTTTTCTCTCTAAATTGATGCCTCAGTTCATGGATTTACTGCATAGACTTAGGAATGAAACTCTTCAAGGGTTTTAGGGGGCTTATCTTTGACACTGCTGAATAGTAAGTGGTTTAATAACTTAATATTATTAAATGTCATAAAGTTAACTAGATGGAGAGTGGAATTGAAAATTGTAGAGACAACATGGGCCTGCAATAATGCACAGAATGGGTAATTTTGTTGTAAAAACCAGCATGCTTATGTGTCACCTAGTAGTGCTGTGCATGCTGAAGAGCTGGGCTAAACTACAAAGGACAAAATCCCACACACAAGAAAGAAGTGAAAGAAAAGCTTTAGTTCACAAAACACTTGATCTAAGACAAGGTGCACAGGAGGAGAAAATTATAACTTAAGCCTTCAAGTTTTGCTAATATGAAGTTATAATGCAGTGGAAAGGGTAACTTGTGGGAAAGCAATATAGAATGAAGAAAAAATTTTTCACCTACTAAACCTGCATCTTTTTTCAGCATTGTGATTAGCTGGCTTCTCCATTCAAGCAGGTACCTGTACTTCATCTTTGTTCTACTGCTCACTTTCAATGCCCTCTGGCTTCCCTGTCCCTCCACAATGAGCTCTTTCCCTCTGCTTTTCTAATAGTCCCAGTTCTAATTTTGTTCCAAAAACATAGCTCAAGGCTTCTTAGCTGCTTCTATGACTCTTTCCCAAATTCTCCTACCTTTGTGACTCCCTGTGTTCTCAGAAGGTGTCTTATGGTTTGTCCACTGAAAGCCAGTTTATTATTGCTTAATGAGAAACTCTTTTGTTATACTTTCAAATCATGGGTTTTTATAGTCTTGCCTCATTGTACTATTAAAATCCTCTTGAATGGAGTTGCTCAGTATCAACGTTTAGTGTCCTCTCTAGCCCCCAAGTAGTACCAAACACATAGTAGGTACTCGTGATGTGCTTATGACCACTGCTATATTACTAGCTGTCAGGAAGACTAAACTGAAATGTGCTGTCAAAGCAGGTGTATGATAACACCATTTTTTCTTTAAGTTTAAACAACTACTCTCTGCACCTGTATAACCTTTCATAGTACACATTTTTAAATCCCTGGAAAATGAGTTCCCACTGGTGCCTGCTCATTTGATGTTCATTGTCTTATAGGTCCTTGAACCGACTGGAAGCAGAAAAGGTCAAATTAATGCAAACATTGCCTGTTAGCCAAGGATTTTCTTGGTGGCAGTGATATTGCTTTGAGGTCATTGGGTGTCACTCTACCTTGGTGTCACTCTGATAACTCCAAAACTCTACCTTAGAGCTTGCGTCCTCCTCTGGTGGGGTGCTGTACAGTATTGTGTAGTTTTTCTATGCTCAAGTTGCTCCTTCTGCAGCTTAGTGACTGAAGCTTTCTTTGTTTGGCATCTTTTCTGCTCAACTTTTCAACATAGTGTGTAATCCACCTTGTTCATTTTCTCTATTGGGTTTACTATTAAACTGTTCATTTAATTTAATGACTAACAAAGGACTCAGATACAATTCTTTGTCCCATTTTTAGAGCCTAGCAAAATTAGTCATGCCTCCCACATCCGCAGGTATCAAACCTAATTAGACTCGACAGTAGATCACTTTTTAGGGCAAAAAAATGAGCCATAGAGACATTGAAGCTTCTTGTCTGGAACACAGAGAGCTGTCCCAGGCTTTCTTGGTATTGACCTGCATCAAATGTTTCACAGGAAGCCAGACTAGATGAAGCTGTGATGTAGCTAAGCTCTCATGTGATATTATTCCTAGGCATTAAAGTCCTTTTCTCTTGCTCAGGAATCCCTGAAGAGGCATAACAACTAAGAACAGACTAGAATTCGGTATAGTCCAGCATGATTTTCTGTTTTTCCAGATATTTTCTGTTTCTTTTCATCATAAATTCAAAATTATTCTCAACAAACTTACAAGGCTAAATTTTTTCTCTCTTTTTACTACCACAATAAATTTCCCTGTTTTACAATGTTAAACACTGCTTGATAATAGGCCATTCAAGCTTTGATTCAGAGGATATTAATTTCATATGCTCACCAATCCGAAGGCAGGCAAAGCTGTAGACAGTGGATGACAATATTGATCACAGTACTGAATTCAAGTCTGTTCTAGAGTGATACTCATTTTACTACAAACAATTATTTATTCATTCACTTGACTAATTACTCTAGTGAAACACCTTGCAGCTAGATAGACCCTTTAAGTATTCGCACTAAAAGGAGCTCCAGAAACCATATGTTTCAGTATTCCCCATTTTAAAACCGGGCAACAGCCTCAGGACGGGGAAACTATTTGACCAAGGTTGTATAGTGTTGCACTTGGTAATAAATAGTCTACAATTGCAAATATTATGTAGCTTTCACTAAACCATCATTCCAGTGGTTTAAACTTAAATCTACTGATGATTGTATGGTGCCTTGCTTTTCTTTTAGTCCATTTAAGCTACTATTCAATTATAGAAGGAAACAAAATCTACCAAGGCTAAGTGGCTGCATATTGGGTCCTGCCTCTGTCCAATAAACCACACAAAAGTCATGAACAGTAATCATTAATTCAATAAATACTTATTACACAGATAAATATTTTTCTATGCTTGGAATAGTAGCCCAAATGATTATGGAATTTTTAAAACCACAACCTTTAGGACAAGTTCTAATGATTTGGAGGTAACTGACAGCATGAAACCCTACTGTAATCATAAACTAGAACCACATATGACCAGAGGGCAGCAAAGGACTAGAAAGGAGGTCATGGCTTCCTAAGGAACACTTGCCACTTCTGGGCATAAACTTCCTTTATTAGTAATGTCAAGAAGAGATTATAATCATTACAGTAATGACAGTTATTCAACACTCTACTACACATACTAATTTATTCATTTTAATCTTCACAAGCATGCTATGAATTGTTATCTCTCCTAGTCAATATACTTTTGTAATCCTGAAATATTGAGGCTTAAAGATGGTCTCTAGGTATTTCAAGATAATTCTCATTCTATTCTAATATAGCTCCATTGTGATTCATTCAATGTGAACCAAAGAAAGGTCCCACATCCTTGCAGTTTCATGTTCTCAGTTATGTTCAGATTTTCTACATATGAATATTACTGTATTTTGCCTACATTCTTTACTCTATAACATGCAGCATGCTGAGTGCACTGTTTCTCACCCATTAAGTATTATCCATGATTGCTGGAGTTAAATTGGGTTCAATTCATATGTTCCAGTGTTTAGGGTGTGGAAGGTTTCCGGTGAATGACTTTACTATTGTCTTTTCAGCCTTCTTTCCTAAACTGTTTCCCCACACTCAACATTGTCTCATGGTCTTGATATCTAAAACATCGATATAAGATCTTCAGTTCCCCCTCTTCCCTGAAACCTATTCTGGTTCATTTTTAGAAAGCCCGGGAGGAAACCGGTTCTTCCTTCTTGGTCATTTCATATTTTTCTTGCATCTTTTATATTATACTTTTAGTTTTCTGAATAATTAACAAAAGCATATGTTGTGCATAAAGTTTGAGATGAGAAAGAACAACATATAAAGTGAGATGATAAATAGATGATAGATAGATAGATAGATAGATAGATAGATAGATAGATAGATAGATAGATAGATAGATATAGTTGATAGAGGTAGATTAGGTATGTAGATAAATAGGTATGATAGAGATAGATTAATTGATAGATGATAAATTGATAGGTGATAAATAGAATATAGATGTGTGTATGTGTGTGTGTGTGTGTGTGTGTGTGTGTGTGAGAGAGAGAGAGAGAGAGAGAGAGAGAGAGAGAGAACGAGAACCAATTCATTTGCCTGTCACTACTAAACTCTAACGCCCTTGTAGAGATGACAAGTCCTTATGATGTGACTTAGTGATCAGATTTTGGAGCCCACTGACATGGACTGTTTCAAGGTTATTTGTAATACGTTGGTTTATTGGTTGTTGGTTTTGTATATTTGTCACCCAACATCTTTTTTATTTTAATTAATTTAGTTTTTAAACACTCCATATTTTATACTCATTCCACATCCCATACCTCCTCCCCACCCTCCTGGCTCCAGGTGGATGTCCCCACCCCTACCACACCTGACCTCTAAACTTCCTTGGGCCTCCAGTCTCTTGAAGGTTAGGTGCATCATCTCTGAATGAACACAGACCCAGCAGTCCTCTACTGTACATGTGTTGGGAGCCTCAGATCAGCTGATGTATGCTGCCTGGTTGGCAGTCCAGTGTTTGAAAGAACTCGGGGGTCCAGATTAATTGAGACCCTACAGGGTCGCCCTTCTCCTCAGCTTCTTTCAGTCTTCCATAATTCAACAACGGTGGTCAGCTGCTTCTGTCCAGTGGATGGGTACAAATATCTGCATCTGACTCTTTCAGCTACACTTGTACAGTCTTTCAGAGGTCAGTCATGATAAGTCCCTTTTTCTGAGCTCTCCACAACTTCAGTAATAGTGTCAGGCCTTGGTACCTCCCCTTGAGCTGGATCCCACTTTGGGCCCGTCACTGGTCCCTCTTTTCCTCAGACTCCTCTCTCTTTCCATCCCCGTAATTCTTTCAGACAGGAACAATTATGGGTCAGAGGTGTGACTGTGGGATGGCAACCCCATCCCTCACTTGATGTCCTGTCTTCCTGCTGGAGGTGGGCTCTATAAGTCCCCTCTCCCTACTGTCTGGCATTTTATCTAAGGTCCCTCCCTTTGAATCCTAAGAGTCTCTCATCTCCCAGATCCCTGGTGCATTTTGGAGGGTCCCCTAATCTCCTATTTCCCAAGGTTGCCAGTTTCCATTCTTTCTGCTGGCCCTCAGGGCTTCAATCCTTTTCCCTCACCCAATTCCAGATCAGGTTCCCCTCTTCCCCCTACTCCCCTCCCCCAGCCACTTTCCCTCCCAGGTCATCCAGCATCTTTGCTTAATAATCCAAGGACCTTGGGTTTATAATGCCTAATGAAGTTTGTGTGTACAATGAGAAAATGTTTACTTCAAGTAGCCACATAGGAAGTGTTTTGCATTGCTATAAAGTGAAAACTTGATCCACAAAGTCGGTATTCTTTCCATTTATATTTTACTCTTGGTACCCTGCTCTCTAAAAGTAGAAGCCAACATTTTTAGTATGTCCTTGAATGATCAGCTTCTTAAACAACTTTTAATTTGGTCTTTCAAAATTTCATACATATATAAGGTACATCGTTATAAACCTCCACCCTTATTACTACTCTTATTACCCGTCTTCTTCCCAAAGTCATGGTTTTATTGTTGTTATTGTTATGTTTTGTTGTGTTATGTTTTGTTGTGTTACGTTGTGTTGTGTTTTGAGATGCACTGAGTTTAATCAGAGTCATCAGACCGTGAACTTGGACCTATTCAGAGGATATCGGTGAGTGCACAGCTGAAATCAATGACCCTCCCTCCTCCAAGATCCATTAGTAATGAATCATTCAGTTGGGATGGGTAGGGTCCTATAGGTCCCTCCCTGGTGATCAATTTTTTTATGGAACTTGCTGTTTCTATAGTATTGTAAGAAGTTTTGTTAAACTTTTCCTCTGTTTCCTGACTCCAAAATTATGCACATGGCTTACCTTTATTGAATATTTTCATCTAGCATAGCAACCTTCCCATTAGCAATATGTAAACTTGAATTTGCTTCAAGCAACCTTCCCATTAGCAATAGTTAAACTTGAATTTGCTTCTAAAAGCACACAGCCATTCACAAAACTATTTCAAATTGCCATTTTTGAGGTTTTTAAGGTGCAAAATAACTTAATTTGTTTGAATTAATTCTTTAAAGAAGAAATTTCCATGTGAGAATTTTTGACATCTCCATCTGTCACACAGCTGTGTACACCTTTGTTTGTGGATATTTTTTAAGTGACTTGTGGCAAAGATTAACTAGACCATTGAAGTTTAAAGGCAACAAATGTTCAAACGGTGATAATGAAAACATAGTGGAGCATTTAGGGTATTTAATAAGTAGAAAAACTTGGCAACCAATTAGAATAAAATATTTCAGATAATAGAGCTCTCAGTAAGTGTTCCACAAAGTATATATGTGGCCAAGAAAAACAATAGTAAATATGTCTGTTTGCCCTCTATATTCATTAACATCCACTCTAGGCTATGTTTTCTATGGTTTTCTGGTATCTTACAGACTCTGAAAATTCCTCCCCCCCCAAAAAAAATCACATGGGGACTAAGTTCTCATGTCTTATTTATTTTAATAATATAAATCCAGTATATATATATTTTTAACTAAAGTGAAATAGCTGTATGGCCGGATGCTTGCAGAAATTAAAAAAAAAAAAAAAAACAGGATGTAAACGGCATTTTCAATTGTTTTAAGTCTCTTGAAGATACTCCATTAATAGATGTGGTCGTTAATTCAAAACATTCACAGCATCTGTCTTGCTAAAAGCTTTGGAGGACAAAATCATCCGATACCTTGCCTGTAAGTCTGTGAGGATGGAAAACACACAGAAGATAAACTGTGACAGGGCTCCTCAGCTAATCCTACAGTGAACATAAAATGTGATAGGTGTTTCAGAGAAAACATGAAGAGAATGAGAATGAGGAATCAAGAGAGGCTTTTTAAAGGAGTTTTAGGCAGACAAAAGATGAGTAAAACAGAGGTCAAAACTCAATGTCTTTTGACAAAGGACTCTGGTTCTTCTAAAACAAAACAAAACAAAATAGATCTCTGTCTTAATTTATCATTAATAGATGATGCAGATTGGATCAATGTAAGGATTATATAGCATGCAACACCCTTTTCCACACATTAAACATCAGTCATTATTTTCATGTGGGATATTGTTCTTGCCAGCATTGATCCTCAGTGCATGAAATGCTACTAAAAGCAGACTAAACAGGTTTAAACAGGATAGTGCATGCCTCTGGGGTTCACTTCACTTGCAAATTAACCAGTTCTCTTCCTATACTGTCATGATCAGTGGCAAAGGACTGGAGATCAAATCTTGATATCCTAGACCAAAAGACTTTACTGCTCACACTGACATCGTAGCTAGAATATCAAAATTGCCAACAATTTGCTGAACCCCGATTTCATACAGCACCACAGAGAAGGCTAGGGATGGTTGTGAATGATGTGAGTTCCAGTGCAGCAAAGAATGCCCAGGGAATCTGAAGCTCTTCAAATGAGCAGTGAGCCTACTCTCTACTCCAGAGATACCCAAGGTTATCCACTACACTAACTAATATCCTTGAAATTATGGTCCAGAATAAGGACAGCCAGTGCATCCTCTAGAAAAAAGGCAAGAAATTTAAGAGACCACTGCAGGATCATCATTCACAAGTCAAATGACCAGATCTGATGTTTGCAAGATTATTCTATGTTATTAGGCACATTAGAAGTCATACAATTTCACATTTTTTTGCTTCCATTGTTGCATTATTAAGAATTTTTCTAGTCTGCATTGTTGTATAGTATAATACTAATTTTTAAATGATTGAACAATGAGTCAACAATATGATCATAATAATATATCTAGCAGTTCTCCTGTAATAAGCAGTTTAGCCAGGCAATGGTAGTACAGACCTTTAATGCCATACTTAGGAGACAGAAGTAGGCATATCTCTGACTTCAAGACCAGCCCGGTCTACAGAGTGAGTTCCAGGACAAGAAAACCCTGTACTCTCCCCACCCAAAAAAAGACAGGGACAAAAATGGAAGAGACTGAGGGAAAAGTGATCTAGTGAATGCCACCGCCTTGGGATCCTTCCCAAAAGGAGACTCCAAGGCCTGACACTATTACTGATGCTATGGGGTGCTTACAGACAGGAGCCTACTAACATGGCTGTCCTCCAAGAGACCCAACATGCAGCTGACTGAGACAGAAGCAGATTATTACATGCAACCATTAGACTGAAGTCAGGGACCCCTGTGACTGAAACTGAGGAGGAGGATGACCCCATAGGAGGACCAGCATTCTCAACTAACCCAGACCCCTGAGATCCCTCATACATTGAGCCACCAAAACAGGCAGCATACACAAGCTGGTTGAGGCACCAACACATATACAGCAGAGGACTGTTTGGTTTAGCATCAGTGGGAGAAGATGTGCCTAACCCTCGAGAGAATTGAGGCCCCAAGGAGTGGGGGAGGACATCCTCTTGAAGACAGGGGGAGGACGAATGGGACGAGGAACTGTAGGAGAGCTGAGCGTGAGGAGGGGCAATGACTAAACTGTAAATAATAATAATAAAAGTAATAAATAAATAAATAAATAAATAAATAAATAAATAAAACAATCAAAGACAAAGTGGGAGAGAGAGGGGGAGGGAAAGGAAGAGGGAGAGGGAGAGGGGGAGAGAGAGAGACAGGGAGAGAGAGAAGAGAGAGATTTGGTTTGTTTCAAAATTTGGAAATGATCAATGACCAAGGATCATTAACTTTAAGATGAGAGTTAATTGGCTTTCCCTAAAGCTGTAGCCTGAATGTGATATCCATTCACCAACAGAGCTGCCTTGTCTGGCCTCAGTGGAAGAGGGATGTGGCTAATCTGGCAGGAACTTGATGTGCCAGGGTTGGGGGAATCCAGCAATCCCCATTCTCTCAGAGGAGAAGAGGAGGATATAATGGGGGAAGGGTCTCAGTAAGGAGAGACCAGGAAGTGGGGGGCAATGCTTGGGATGTAAATGAATAAAAAATTATATTTTAAGAGGAAGAAAAATGCAAAATAACTATACTGTACTGAAACAATAGACTCTGAGATCTAGAAGAGGAAGATAGATGGTGTTGTTGCTTGTTTGCCTGGATTCATTAGAGGTGGTATAAAGAATACAATGTGCTCAGTCTGGTTGCAAAAGTAAAATTCTCAGAATGTCCATATGATAGCTATGACTTTTACCAGAAGCCTGCTTGCTTGTTTTGCTTGTTCTTATTTTCATTTGTTTTTGGTTTTGTTTGGTCTTTTAAGGCTGAGCATCAATGAACAGTATCCATAGAACAGTTATGAATTGCCCTCAATGAAATTCCCATCCAGACAGGAAGTAGAGGCAGAAACCAGAAGATAGTACATCAGAAAAATTGTTCATGCATCTCTGCCTCCAAAGACTTTCCATATAAAATGAATGCAGTGAGGTTTTTTTTCCTAGTCATTTCAAAATCAATTTTTATATTAGTGCTCATATTTTAATGATTAGAAAGTAATTTTATATTTTTAATTGGAAAGTTTACTACACAGCATTACTGAGAGTGCTTGAAGTTCAAATGCAAAGCTCTTGTTTACTGCTAAGGAAACTCATTAAAGGACAAATGAATTGCCCATGCTCATAAAATTAAATCAATTGCTGGTATTGAGCATCCTTTATAGTCAAGGAACTATGGCTTAGACTCTAAGGAATAGGAAGCTGGTAGCATTTCCTACGAAGAGATAGTTTCCATTAAAAGTGGTGGAATACAGCTATGATTTGGCAGGTGGAAATTACTGGGATAGAATGTAAGGCATATGTGCGGTATCCTGATTGGCAGGGGAGCACTGCATCAGGAACACATCTCACAGATGAGAAGGACTTGGGGGCATTGCAGAACGCCTGTTTCACTCCTTAGTTGGTGGTTTAAGGATCTCTTCAGTGTCTTCTCCCAAGCTCATCTCTTCTAGCCTGCAGGACCGAAAACTCCGGACTCCTTACACATCCCCGCCCGCTTCATGCCCATCCAACCTTGTCCCTTCTTTTCCCCAATGCCCTCTTTCCAAACACAAGCAACCATGTGAGAGCTGTCGCTACTACCTTATGAGTGCGGACACTGAGGCAAGGTCACTCAGCAATGTAGTGGAAGAGTCCTGGTGGGTACATTCAGGACTTCTATTCTGCATTAGCTTTAGCAGGGTCATCATGATATAGACAGCAAAATGAACGTGTTCTAAAAGAAGAACCAGTAATTCTTGGAAACTGACAGAGAAGGAGGACGTCCAGCATGACTGAGCTTTCATCCTGGGAGATGCACATGATACAGAGTATTTGAGATGGCTCCTTCTATGGAAGTGAGGTGGCGAATGTGACTCTAGTTAATTTACCCATAAAATTTCAGGTGTGACAGATTTGCCCTTGGTGCCCAATTTCCATGGCCCAGAGTTGGCAGTGAGAGTCAGTCATCTATTCAAAAATGATAATCTTTGGTACTACTTTATCAAATGATTCAACTTGAAAATACCCTCATCTATCCTGTATATAATATATCCTGCTTAGTGTATAAATTCAACCATCTGGCGACTGGTTATGGTTGCTGCTTAAACCTCACCTCTCAAAACAGAAAAGTTCTTTTTTGTATTTATGAAGTTTGGTAAGATTGTCAAAAAAGAAATGTTGATAATGGTAACAATATTATGCTATAGTCATATTTTTCTGGATATATGAGAATATAAAAAGGAATAAGTATTCCTTGAGGAAATAGCAAAGCTGAGAGAAACATTTTATTGGTCTAGAAATATCTGGAAGGTGTTAATATCTGACAAAGACAAGATTTATGTAGCTAAGATAGAAGTAGGTAGGTTGTATAAAAATAATTGGAGAAAAACTTAAATCACATACAACTTTAAATAGATTATTGAGGGGAATACTTTGCATATGACATGAACTTTTAAGCAGCATTTAATAAAAAGTGGTCATAAGAAAAACTGAGAAAAGAAAGCAATACTGTCAAATACTGTATACTTGAGCAATGTTAACAGAAGCTCCTAAAAGCTGTTTTAAAAACTTCTCTCATCAGTAGACTTGTGATAAATGGCAAAATCATGTTTATGATTTTCTGTCTTATAGTCTGTGTAAAACAAAATCATAATTTGCTATTTTAAGCACAAAATTTTCCACAAGCTCTTTTAGCATGAGGAAATCAATCATTTATAGATGTCTTAGAGCTACAGAAATTTAGAATTTAAAGGAGACCTTTTTATATTTAAATATTCAGTATCTATATGTATGTTCATATATGTGTGTTCATATAAAATTGTATAGAGATCATTGACTATTGACACTCAACCTAAAAATCCCATATTTTAGTACAGACTTTTTTTAAGATTTACTTATTAGTTTTATGTATATGAGTACACAGTCACTGTCTTCAGACACACCAGAAGAGGGCAGCGGAACCCATTTCAGATGACTGTGAGCCACCATGTGGTTGCTGGGATTTGAACGCAGGACCTCCTGAAAGAGTAGACAGCTCTCTTAACCCCAGGGCCATCTCCCCAGCCCCTAACCCTTTATTATTTTGATGCAAAGCCTAGGCAATGTTTTATTTTAACTAAACTTGACTTCAGTTTTAAACCTTGAACTTCTGATCCTCCTGTCTTCGCTTCCCCAGAACTGGGATTAAAGGTGGGTGATTCACCCTGGTTTATGATGTGCTAGGGACCCAATCCAAGCCTTCTAATCAAGCACTCTACCAACTGAGCCACGTCTTCACCCTGCTAAACATCTTTTGTTTTGTTTTTCCTTATCTGTACTGTCTGTGGGTAGTCACTTGGTGTTCAACAGTTGGCAGTCTTCAGGGTCCTTTGTATAGGGAGAATTCTGAGTGATTAGAAGCAGCCTTGGAACTTCAACAAATGAGAGAAAAATAACTGTTACTGAATTTTTAATTTTTTATTAATTCTTTGAGAGTTTCCTACAACATGTTCTAATCATATTTACACCTCCCCCCTAACATTTCCCACACCCACTTTTCCTACCTACCCACCTCATTCTGTGACTCCACAGCAAGGGGTGGGCTGCATGCCCACCTCCTCTCTCCGTGCTGAGTTGTGACCTGGCTGGTGTTTGCACTGGTTTTCTGCATGCTGCTACAGCTGCTAAAAGTGCATGTGTGCAACTGCCCTGGTGTGTCCAGAAGACAGTTTCCTCTGGTTCTTACACACCTTCTGCTCTATGAATCCTGGGAGGAGATTATGTGCATATGTTTGTATGGAATATGCATACCCTCCAGAGCTGGACATTTAGCGGTCTCTTGTTCTCTGTACTTCAACCATTTGTGTGTCTCTGTGTTGATCATTATCTATTACAAATAGCTTTTCAGATGATGGGTATAATGATGGGATAGATTTAATACTATGTCTATTTAGCAAAATAATATCAGGAGGTTTTCCCCCTGGGTCCTATTACCAATTTATCCATAAATTCTTGACCTTGCTAACTGTGTCAGGTGTGGGATTTAGCTTGTAGAGAAGGACGTCAAGCAGAAAGTGGTTGATCACTCTCACTGTTGCTCACTGTGTGTTTTGCCAGCCTAGTCATTACTGTAGGCTTCACTGTGGCTGGTCATGACTGGGGTGTTCTTCCCTTCCATTAATATGCATAGCATGTTCCAGCACCATAAAAGTTAACCAGTAGAGCTTCAAGTCATTACCTGGTTGACTGGTCCATGTCCTGTGACCTAAGTGTATGCTGGCTTATCAACAAATTTGGCCACAACCAAACAACACCAATAGGCTTACTGTTTATGGTCTATAGGAATCACTGGCCAAGAACTCTCAAAAAAGTCACCCATTCATAGCACTAGACTGTTCATTCGTTAGCCTGTGCTGTCCAGTAAGGACATTGTTGCCCTGAAAGAGAGTAATTTCATCATGTCTTCTCTCTCTCTGTCTCTCTCTCTCTGTCTCTCTCTCTCTCTCTCTCTCTCTCTCTCTCTCTCTCTCTCTCTCTNCTCTCCCTCTCCCTCTCCCTCTCCCTCTTCCTCTCCCTCCCTCCCTCCCTCTCTATGTCTCTGTCTGTCTCTGTCTCTCTGTGTGTGTGCAAATATGTGTGTTAGAAATCTTCTACAGTAGTACCTTTCTATATATCTATTTTGAAATGTTCTAAATGCTATTTATCCTTCCCCACACACCCTCTTCTACCCTGCCTTCCACTTCCCACTTCACCCATCCCACTTTAACCTTACTAGACCCTTATTTCCTTTTAAGCCTTTACACCAGTTCTGCTCCCCTCCTTTGTAATCCCCTCCCCATGGCCTCTTAGAAATTGCATGTGGCCTAGAATGGTCACTGATTTGACATAGTATTATAAACAGGAAGTAGATATTTTCATAATTATTTTGTTTTTACTCTGCTACTTGCAGCTATAATACAGTCAATGAAAATAAGATTTTTGTTTGTTGCTTATTTTTCATCAGTTTTATTCCTATATTTTAGGGAATATACAACACACATTAGGTTTATAGTAAATATTTGTGATGAAAGACTGATTATGTGAATAATTCCACCTCTATTTTATCCAGACCTGCTCCTTTCACCTTCTATGGTAATTAATATAATTTCAATATTCAAGTTAACACTAAAAGCTAATTTGAAGGATAGAGGCTCAAAAACTATCTGAAATGATTTAAATTTTGAATATTCATGTTGTGGCGGAAGGCCTACTTTGGAATTTGATGGGTTTACCTTAAAAATTAGATTAGACTCAGTAGCTAGTAAAGCGAACTGAAAGGCACTCTTTGGGGATAGTTCATGTCTGTCCCTTTAAATCGACTCTTTCCATATCAGTTTTATCATTTGCGTCTTTCTTAATAATTTACTTGGCTAAAAAGCTTCACCTCTAACTACTATAAATCATCAATAGTCCCAATGCAAGGGGCGGAATAAAACCTTGTCAGCAGCAGAATCCTGCCCATGCTCTTTCTTGCCCTATCACAGAGAACTCTGTGCAGATGGGCAGCAGCGCCTCCTAGTGGCCGATGAACAAGCATGCGGCATTCCCAAGTGCCCAATCTCATAAAGTGACACTTTCTGCTGCGAAGAGTTAGTGGAAATGTTTGAAATATCCTAGAATGTAAACATTGGGAACACAGAAATTGTTTTTTGACCTGTCACAAGAAAAGGTGATTATTTCTATGTACTTGTCAAGCTTTAAGTTTTTTCTCTAAAATGCTTTTGTTAAAATTTTACAAAGCATATTTGAAATTAAAACATCTATTTCAAGTAAATAATTCAGTGAGTTTCAGTAGCTTTATGCAGTGATATATCCATTCCAGAAGCAAAAGAAGGCATTTTGTATCTCTAGTAAGAATCTAAAGATCCATTTTTAATTTCTTTCTTTTCCTTTCTCATCCAGGCCTAGACACCAGTCTGCTCTCTTTTGTGCCTTCTTATGAGTCTTTTTTTTTCTTTTCTGTCTGTTTCCCTGGTGTTTGTGAATGACAGGTTCTTACTGTGTAGCCAAAACTGTCCTAAACTTGTGATTCTTCTGTGTCACCTTCCCAAACCTAGGGATCACACACACACACACACACACACACACACACACACACACACATGCACACGTAGCCTTTATATTTTTAACATTCATAATATGTGTTTAAGCCTACCAGTGGTTCATTTATTTCCTTATAATCACTGCAATAAAATGCCTAAAAAGATTTACCTTAAGGGACAAAGGTCTTATTTTTAGCTCACAGCATGATGCAATAGTTCACCATAGAGAAGAGGCTGTGGTGAGAAAAGTGACTTCTGGATGTGGAAGCCAAATGTGAAAGGTACCAGGTCATGTTGCAGTTATAGCCTGGACATAGAGAGAAATAACTTCTGGCATTTCCCTTGCTCTTCCCTCTTTTCTTTTTTATTCAGGCCAATGCACCTGCCCTTGTAATGATATCACCCTCATTTATATGACATTTATCTTCCTCAACGAAATCGCTCTGAAAACACAGCGTGTGCGGTGATAGATACTCCTAGGTGATTCTAAATCTAGTGAAGTTGACACTGAAGATTGGCCGTCACAACTAGCTAGGGAATGTGTTAAGAATATTTGTTTAAGAGGTCAAACGATCTTATTTCTTTTCCGTTCTGTCTAACCTGAGCCCAAAGGGATGCTTCATCGTTCACAAACCGAGCTGAAGTGATATTTGTCAGTAACTACAGTGAGCATCTCCGTGTGGGCAGAGGAGGGCTGTGCAATGCCATGCCCAGCTTTACTGATGATTCCCAGCCTTGTTTAAGGGGCCCCAACTGTGGGCAGCAGTAAACCCTGTAATGCCGTGTTATGGCCTATTTCTTACTTCACTTATGTCTCTAATTTTTATGGCTTCCATTTCATTTAGGCGTCTCCAATAAGACATAGGATTATTGGAGCAGAACAGAATCAATTTATTGTCATTTTCATACATTAAAACCCAGGGCATATTTTATTGCAAGATTAAAGTTCACCATTGTATTCTCCAGTGGCAGTGAGTGGGTTTCTCTCTCATTTGTATTACTCTTGTGTCAAGAAATTGAGATCTGGGAGAAAATGTCTATTAATTGCACCCTTTGATCACTGTGTTCTACATATCAAAGATTTCTGGTATATTTACTATTTGGTTTTAGTATATGTAGTTTCCAATGGTGTTGCTTGACAAAAATGAACATATTTGCCTTTGAAGTCCGGTGAAAATAGGGTGACAAACATTATGGTGCTCAGCTCAACAGACAGGGATCATGCTGGCATACAGTGAGATGATGCAATGTGTAAGGTATCAATCATGATGTCACCAAGATGCTCAAAATCGAGGTAGAGAAACAATTGGTTTTAAAATAGTGATTTAGTATTATATGGAAATACTTTGCTTTGTGTGTTTCTAGGTGCTGAGGAATTGGCTTTGAAGTTAGGGAAGCTCTCACAGATCTTTTTATGTATGAGATATGTCCTGAAGGGTGAACAGCAACACATGGGCAATATAGACTCAGCCTCCAAACCCATATCTTCTGATGGTGAAGTGTAGCCCAGTTATCAAGTCTCATACAGAAAGGGCCCAGAAAAAAGTCAGTACCCAGTAGTCAGCACCCAGTTCCAAGTACCCAGCACCCAGTACCCACCACCTAGGATCATGTCAAACATGGCTGGCATGCTTTCAAAGTATCTAGAAATGACTCTTGTTCACAAGTTACACTTAGATAAAGAGTATTTCTGCCAGGGCATTAATCTAGAATTTAGCAAGGTGGTGGTACAATCCTTTAAGCATAGCACTCAGGAGGCAGAGGCAGGAAGATCTTCGTAAGTTAGAGGCCATTCTGGTCTACAGAGCTAGTAGTTCCAGAACAGCCAGTCACACACACACACACACACACACACACACACACACACACACAAACTGTCTCTAAAAACAAAACAAATATAGAACTTCTTAGATGGGTGATGATTCCTAGTAGATGCATGTTCATCAGCAGTTCCCGCCCTTTCTAATGCCATGATCCTTTAATTCAGTTTCTCATGGTGTGGTGAACTCACAACCATAAAATTATTTTGTTGCTACTTTACAACTGTAATTTTCTACTGTTATGAATCTAAGATTTATATCTGTGTTTTCTTATGGTCTTAGGCCACCCCTGTAAAAGAGTCTTTCAACACTCCCACAAAATGAGGTCATGATGCATAAATTGATAACCACTGATATATACATTATTTAAAGTTATTCTAAATGAACTGAGTAGAATATTTATAAATTTGAAGCTCCAAAAAGAAAAAAAAAAAAAACACAAGTAGTTCAATGAGAATACGTCCTCAAAAGCATTAGAATAAGTATAATCTATTCAAAAAAAAAGAGCTATTTCCCATACATACAATACCAATATCTTTTTCCCTAATCATCTGCAAACTTCTGGACTAGGAAAAAATGCTCTTCTTTTCCTTTTCTTTTTCTCTTCCTTTTCACTTGGTCACTATTCGTTTGTGGCTCTTATAGCACATTGTCAAGTTTCAGTAGAATCGGAAATGTTCAATGAAAAAATGTGGAATGCTACAAGAAAACAGTAAATCATTTTGTGTGTGAGGTGATGGTGGATTTCAGACAGCATGGATTAATGTCTTCCATATACTCAGAAGCTAATAAATATACATTGAATGAAGTATGAGTAAGGATGTGCAGTGATACAATTTGAATATGGGTGAAACAATTTGTAGCACTTATAACCAATGACAAGAGCAGGATAGGGAATGCCAAGACTCTGACCAACACAGTTCTTGGGGTTATGGCTGGATGCTCCTTCTGTAGCAAAGCCAACATGGTTATTCTTACGTATTTTGAAGAACCGTGTTCTGGGAAACAATGAAGTCTAAGAAAACAAGATACATAGGATATAATAAGTTATATTAAAGTGACTAGATTTTACTTTAATCGTGGTATGAAATTATTCTGAATATGTTTTTTAAGCATACATTGATCTCAGAGGTCTTCCCTGCTATGTATAAACTTAAACACACACATATGTGCATATACACACATGTGCATGCACATGCAGACAGGCAACACACATACATGTGTATAATAAAAGTATGTTCTTTATCTTTATGTACTCAAGGAAAGCAATATTCTCAAAGGGTCAATAAGACAGAGGACACAAACAACCAATAAACAACTAATTTCCATTGATCATAGGTGACGAGGATATGAAGAGATGTAAGAGATTATATAATACCTGGGTTAGGGAAGAAGGTTCATAGCTGAAGGAAGGCTTCTTTTCGGAGGGAGCCCTTCTGCCAGCATCTGAAAGGGAACGAGATGTGCAGAAGAAGAGCTAAATGCAAAACCTATGCAGGAAGGACTAGTGAAACTGTCAGAGTGCTGGGAAGTATCTCAGGCACCCATGTCGCAAAAGAGAGTGTGCAGAGTTCTGATCAAAGGCAAACTGTGCCTGCAGGTTCTCATGAAAACCTTGAAGTCATTATGAGTTTCATTCCAACCCTAATAAGGGTATTTTTTTTCAGTGTTCCCTTAGATGTGATCAAAGCATGGATTTCCTTTGTGATTTGAAATCACCTCCCCAAAAGCCACTGTGGAAAGTGACTATACTAATAATAGAAAAGTGGGGTGTCTACCCCAAGGGTCCACTGAGAGAGGTTGTTTCCCTTATGGTGAAAGCACTGACAAGATAGAGCCATCTTTGTAACAGGAGCAGGAGAGCTGGTTGCTATGCAATGTCATTAAAAATTGAAAAATTATTGAAGATGCATAGAGCTTTGCATTTAAAACCATTAGTGATACTATTTGTGGAAAGGGTGGCAGAGGCTGATGGCCAGGAATTAACTGGTGTGGTCAGATGAATAGGTGAATGTCTGTAATGGCTGATCTAGGTTGTCAACTTCTCCCAAATTAGATTGTGTTTGAAGAGTGTAACCCCAGTTTTCAGACTTTATAGCTTCCTTCATTACGTCAGGCACGTGGGCACTAACAAATGAGTATTGGCTGTTAGATAAGCAGGGTGTGGGGTATGGATGTCCAAGCCTTCTTCCTACTGGGTTTTGTTCTCTCAAACTGACAGAGAATTGTGATGTTCTTTGTAAGTCTTATAAAATGGGAAGAGTAAGACAGTGGGTCTCGATTTTAAACATTTACTTTTGTGACATCTCACATGGTCATTTGTGCCTCTGCAGAGCTGTGACTCACATGTAATTTAGTGGCTAAGCAGAAAAAAAGCAAACACTTAGAATTCCAAGTATGCTGGCTTTTAGTACCATGACGATGATGGCTCCACAGTGACCATTGCAAGGAACGCTCACCTATGGCTCTCAAATGAAAAATGCCCCCTTTCACTAAACAGCTGGAGGTTTTCCATGAGACTAATACCTATAGACTAAAACATTTCACCAAGCCAAATAGCTCGCATTTGTTTGGATGTTCCAGCTGTCTGCATGAAAAATCAATAAAGAAAACAAATTGCAGAAGAAGGGCAGTTCTTCACTAAAATTAAAATCCAGCAAAATGATGGAAAACAAAATCCCCATTTATTTTTGCCTTGACACCTAGGCTGGTTGGTCAGTGGGAGAGGCAATTTTTCCATTTGCCCTGTAGAAAGGTTCTGTGATGACTGGGGATGATGGTTGGGCAGTCTCTGTAGCAGTCTTCTTTGGAGCTGCTTACTTTTATGGCCCTGTGGCTGTGTTTAAGTCTTCTCTGACTGTTTAAGATCTGAAAGCCTGGAGGGATCTTCCTAAACTTCAAAGAGGGCTTAAAATCATTTGTGGCTCAACTACAGAACAGAATCCAAATTCTCCTACACACTTTCCCCTGGTTCATATCTAAGCTCTTGCAGGTTATTAGCAATTGTTCACCAAACTGCTCCTCCTCAACATTGCTCTCTACTTGGTTGGTTGTCTGGCATCGGCTCCTAGCCACTTGGCATTCCTTCTGCTCCCTCCTCACTCACTAGTCTTTCCCGATGTCCTTCCTCTTCTCATTATTTAACACTGGCTATTCCCATGCACCTGTCTCAGCTCCCAGTTCTTCATTTTATTACAGTCTGTCTAGGAATATTCATGGCCTCAAATAAAGTCTATTTTGTCTACAAAACATGAGCTTTTTGTCCAGACCTGTCTATGGAGATTAGACTTGAATTCTGAGCAATCTTATGAGTTATCTCTACCTTTATGTTACCCAAAATCTTACTATGAACTGTGTGTGCAACCTTGATTCGACATATTATCCCCAAATCTGTCATTCCCATGTTCCTTTCTAAGTGAAACTGTAGACCAGTTTATTTGGAAATAGAACTATTGTCAAAGCCTTGGGAATAATTGTCAAATCCTGCAGACTCCATATGCATGCTGCTTCTTAGCTTGAGCAATGGCTGCCTTCTGTAGGTCCACTCTTTCATGGTTAGATCTCTAGTTCTGGACACCACATTTTCAAATCATATTTCCTCCCTTGAAAACACTCTCTGTTTCCTGGTTCCCATGCTTGGTACTTTATAAAATTTCCTTTAAGTACGTTACTTTAAATTCTCCCCATACAGTGAAGGGATTTGTGAAAGACTACTGTCATCTGCATCAAATGCTGATTGGAGGTGAGGTGAGAACGTTCAACTTTTGAGGTGATCCGATACATAATAAAGAAGGCTGGAAAATCCTTACCCCGAGCCCATGCTCCTTCTGTCTCCATGCTGGTCTCTGACCTGCATCTAATAGTTCAGACAGGTGACATTCACATTTGTCTCTATTCACCCCAAAGAAAAGGAATAAACCAAAAAAAAAAGGGGGGGTAAGCCATCCAGTCATTGAGCTCATGAGCACAGGGGAAAGGCCCATGTTTCTCACCACTGGACCTTGGTTCTTTCCTTTTCCATGCAACAGTTTTCCAGATGCTGTTAACAAAGCAAAACTACAATACATAACCTTGAAAATATAATGTTTTGTGTGTGGAGCAAAAGGTGTTAACTCAGGTCATAAAAACTCATTCATAAAAGCTCACTATATATATATATATATATATATATATATATATATATATATATATATATAAATTTTACATAGAGAGAATATAACATATATTCTAATCCATAGTAAATATTATACTGTCTGTTTTCTATAAAATTCCTAACTAAAATTTGTTTCTTTGTGAGGTAGTAACATTTGTGAAACAACTAATACTTGATGTAAGCCATTATAAATTTAAGATTTGCTTTTCATTTTCACTTAAAGAATAGGCTGTGGAACCTTGTGAGATTTCTCGTATCCTTGTGGTAATGTGTCACTATTGTGCTGGTTTTCTTTTTATTACTGTTTTGAAAGGGAGTCAGGGTAACTTGAGGAGAGTTAGAGAGAGAAGAGGGAGAGGAAGAAATGAAGTAAATCTAATATTCACATATAAAATTCTCAAAAAATTAAGTTTTAAAAAGAATAAAGAATGATCTGTGAAAATAGCATTTATGCCACTATTCATGGATGTTTTATTATTCTGAGATGAAACTTGTGTATGAGAAACACAAAGAAAAATGATGTACATGGAGACAGCGACAGACATGATGGGGAAAGGAGGACATAGTATGTTTTGCTATACTAAAGCACTACATTTAGGATTTGAAATCAGTAATAACCTATTTGAGTTATTTTATAGAACAAAATATCTGTTGCTATTGCTTCAATCAAAGAGTTTTTCTTGGTGATGAGATAGTCTCAGGGTCTCCTGCTATGTGACAATAGTAAGAAGGATTTAAGGATGGCCACTGTTGTACTGTTATCACATTGTCATAATGAAGAATATGAAGGAGTCACAGTGAGAAAAGTTGGAGATGCCAAGGACCAGGAATTCAATATCCATTTGAATCTCAACCATGTTTTGTCTTTGAAGCTTAGCTTCACATTAGCCCTGTAACACCCTAACATCTAAACCCCCCTTATTTTTAAGTATTTGATAAAACAAATTGAATTATAAGCCAGCAATCTGAGCTTAGGGGTGTTTTTGTTTGTTTTTCTTTTCTTTTCAAAATTGAACTTTACTTTTCTTATCTCAAGAAAAAATATCTTTACTCCATTGCTGATAGCTTCTAGTTTAGGGATTATATTTGCCACAAAATTAAATTTTCCCTCTGTCACTCTTTCCCTCATCTCTCTGTCTCTCTGTCTGTCTCTCCCTCCCTCTCTCCATCATTCCCTCCCTTTGTGTGTATTCTTAGAAAATTGAACCCAGATCTTTATACATGCTAGATTAGTACTGTACCAATTAACTATACTTTTACACACCAAAAAAAGAGAGAGAGAATGAGTCTTTCTAGGTTAATAAACTTAATCTTGATGGAATAAGTATTTTAGGCACCATATTTCACTTCTATAATAATTTATGAATGAAAACATGACAGAAACAGGAAAATTCCACTTATTATAGGAAGTACTTGACTGTAAGTGAAAAAAGGTATGCTATATCTGTTTCAAAGTTGCTTATTAAGAAAACAGGTGGTGGTGGTAGTGGCATATGCCTTTAATCCGAGCACTTGGTAGGTAAAGGCAAGCTCTGTGAATTCAAAGCCAGTCTGGTCTACACAGTAAGTTCAAAAATAGCCAGAACTACAGAGAGAAATCATGTCAAATACAAAACAAAACAAAACAAAATAACAACTCTGTGGGGGAAACTTGGGAACTGCTAATTCTGTATGCATATCTGTGATGGTTTACCATAATATATGGTTCTTAGCTGTTATTGGAATTAACAGGTTAAATTACACAATAAGTTTTATTATTGTGCTCATTAATGATAGAAAAGCCAGTGAAAGACTGGGCTTTCATTAACAGCCAACGCATTTTAACTGTTCTATAAATACCAACTGAATTGATGATCTAATATAATCTTAAAAACTAGAAAAAAAATCAACACCGATCTACTTGACATAGCATACCGGGTTTCTAAAAGTTCAGTGCACAGGGACACAAGGGTTATATTTTTAATATTGTGCCAAAGGTTAGGCTGACCTAAACTTAAAAGTACAGTTTAGCACATTTTAAGTCTGTGTTATCTTGAGCACCACTGTCAGGAAGAAGAGACTCAGACGGAAGGAAGTGAACCTCTTCTGGTAATTTTGTCTGGAGCTCTGAGCTCATTTCTAGACTCTCAAACTGAAATAGAAATCAGAGGATGCTCACATTATTTAAAGTAACTAGGAATCTTGAAACCACCAAATAAAGACCGAACAAAATGTGTTAGGATATTTATTTGTAGAAGTAGATGATGCAAGGACTGTCTGAGTCACTTGGTGGCTACGGTGGACAGATAGCATCCCTAAGAGATCTTTTTAAAATTATAGCTGGTGCACTTTAGATCATATTTCCCACATGTGTCATGAGGACATCAGGCTGACCTTGTAAATTTTCATCTTTTTATCCATGCATCTATTTTCTTTTCCTAATGAATTCATCTTGGTTCTGTTAACAGTGCCATGACCCTCCCAATCAATACGAGAACAGTGCAGTTCAGTCTACCTCTGTACCTTAGTCATAAGCATGAAAGTCTTATTTGAAAGTTCTTGAAGGCAAAACAACCTCTGTGATACCCTGGGGAAAAAAAAAACAAACCTATCTGGAAAATGTATCTTTCAGAAGGAATAATGTCCTCCCACACAAGCTACTCAAATAAAATCTATAGATCAGAGCAACTCCGCCAAAAGGCAATTTTTTTACACTGCTGGGGATGTAATTAGTGCAGTCATTGTGGCAAACAGTATGAAGGTAACTAAAATAAATAAGATAAACCATTGCATAGCCCAGCAGACTCACTGCCTACTATAAACACAGAGGAAATGAAATCAGCATGTTGAAGAAAGATGTACAGTAAGTACCCTTCTACTTATTGACACTATTCATAATAGCCAGGCTATGGAATGTATTCAAAGTAAAATAATACCAAGCTGTTAAAATTTTTGAAATTCTGTTATTGGGCACAACAGGGATAGATCTGTAGGACGTCTTGCTAAGTGAAAGAATCCAAGCACAGGAAGACCAATGCCGTATACCACACACTTATGTAGAATCTAAAAAGGCTGATGTTATATAAGTTGAAAATAGATGGTGGTTTCCAGAGACCAAGTAGGTGCGGAAATCCTTATTCATAAGATATATATATATATATATATATATATATATATATATATATATATATATCAAGATGTTCAGAATAAAGGATATATTAATGTATCCATCATATAGGAATGATAATGTTAAGGGAACAGTTATGCTAATTGCCCTGATTTGATCATTAGTATACATTAAGACATCACATTGTACCATATAAAACCACATAAACATTTGTCTTTCAAAATGTAAATATATTTTAAAAGGTATATTCCCTTCTGCATTATTCTCTCAAGCCCATTCCTAGACATTTGCTTTTTTTCACTTCTTTTTTATTAGATATTTTCATTTACATTTCAAACGTTATCTCCAAAGTCCCCTATACACTCCCCCTGCCCTGCTCCCCAACCCACCCACTCCTGCTTCCTGGCCCTGGAATTCCCCTATATTAGGGCATATGATCTTCAAAAGGACAAGGGCCTCTCCTCCCATTGATGGCTGACTAGGCCATCCTCTGCTACATATGTAACTAGAGACAGAGTTCTGGGGGGTACTGGTTAGTTCATATTGTTGATCCTCCTATAGGGTTACCGACCCCTTTAGCTCCTTGGTTACTTTCTCTAGCTCCTTCTTTAGAGGACCTGAGTTCCATCCAATAGGTGACTGTGAGCATCCACTTCTGTATTTGCCAGGCTCTAGCATAGCCTCATAATATATCAGGGTCCCTTCAGCAAAATCTTGCTGGCATATGCAGTATTGTCAGGGTTTTGTGGTTGTATATGGGATGGATCCCCAGGTGGGGCAGTCTCTGGATGGTCCTTTCTACTGTCTCAGCTCCGAACTTTGTCTTTGTAACTCCTTCCATGGGTATTTTGTTCCCCATTCTAAGAAGGAATGAAGTATCCACATTTTGGTCTCACTTCTTCTTGTGTTAAATAAGTGCATTCACTTTTCTTAACACCCACTACATATTTGAGTACTTATTTTTCCCCATCATGGTAGCCCATTGATTTCTCAGACTGTAGCTCACTTCCACTGTACACATGTACCTTTCTAAATGATAACTATCACCATGTTAGCCCTCCCCATTTATAGCCTTTGAGAACCTTCCATTGCTAGTAAACTCTGAAACACTTTTCAAGGTATTGCCCTCATGATCTGCCCCATCAAGCTCCTGTCCTCATTCCCTGCCAAGCCAAGAAAGTCAAGCTTTCCAGAACGTATTTTCTGTTTTGACCCTGACTAATCTTAATCCAGGTCTTTTCAGTTCTCACAATAACTTATTTTCTCCCTCTACTTTCAGTTAATGACTTGGTCTTCTGAGTACAGCTTAGGTCCTAAGGGATTCATTGAGAAGTGTTAGCCTTGTAGATGTGGGCAAAGAGTTTATTTGACCATCATCACTTTATCATCTGATATTTGCTGAAGTTGTAATGTTGAGAAATCAAAAAGTCATTTCAAGTACCTAGTATGTCTTGGAATTTAACTACTACCCAACTAACCTTTGTTTAATATAATCCAAACTAATAGATAGTTGTACAGGAAAATACTTGTCAAGTGTCAATGGAAGAATACAAGGGTGAATACCCAATTTTGTGAAGTAAAAGGGTAATGTTTTCATTAAGTATATCTGAAATTCTAGTTGAATTCTTACTAAAGATATTTTGCAACTAAATGCATGCACACAAACAGAGGAAAGGGAAGTAGAAAGTAAGGAAAATATTAAAACTTCAAATGTATGCAGTTAACTGTGACAGTGAAGATGAAAGTTCTTTGGAAATGTAAGTGAAGAAATCAACAATATTGAATATATATATATATATATATATATATATATATATATATATATATAAAATCAGGAGGTATTATAATGATGAATGAAACATTGCAAACAAGTTAAGA